>NC_139052.1:16940896-16958396 GCF_965140915.1 Aythya marila | reverse complement strand
GAAGTGTTTTGCCTTTCTCTCAAGCTCCTCTCTAAAGAGAGGTGATTATTTTTCGAGAGAGGAAGAGCGTCGTGCAGAGGGATCAATTGTTTTTTAAAAAAGGGAGAAAATTTATTTGCTTCTCGATCTTTTCAAGGATAAGGGGACTTGAGAAGAGCAGTGGAAGAGACAGGTTCAGCTTTGAAGAGAGAGTAGTCAGCCAAAGAACTTCACATGGAGTCCTTGAGCGCTAAAAAGAGAAAGTGCGGAAACTTCCCCAAAGGTCACCTTTCAAGCAGCAGACAAACTTCTCTCTCGACTTCTCTGGGGATGAGGGCTCCGAAGATCCTAAAATCGATAGCAAATTAGAGAAGGAGCCCGGGCACAAGGTGCCCCTGGCCGGGGGGCGAGGCCATGCCCCGCGCACCCGCTGCCACCGCCCGGCTGCTCCTTGCCCCCGACTATCCCGGAAGAAAACAGGCACTGGCAACACCAGGAGAAGTTAACAGGGATGGGGAACGACCGAAGACAAGCGCTTTGATTTCCTGTCTTCGGGGGAAAAAATATATTAAAATAAAATAAATAATATAAGGAGAAAGTAAAATCTATCCCGGCCCTATGATACAGACGAAATTCCCGTCATTTCTTTTCTTTATCACATCTCTTTTAAACCTATTTTCCGACCTCAAAAAACAAACAAACAAACAAACAAAAAGCACCACTGTTTTGAATAGCCAGGCAGTGTCCCCACTTCCCAGAAGCCACGGAACCTCCGCGGGGCGGCCCCGTCCCGTCCCCGGCCGCAGCGGGACGGGGCCCCCGCGCTCCCCGCAGCCCGGAGCGGGATTCGAGGAGGGCACAGGGCGAGCCTGCGGGAGCGAACCCCCCTCACGTGTAATCACCGTCGTTAATTCATTCCTAATAATTCATTAGAAAGGAGCATTAATTACTTCCTTTGGTATATTTTCGGGTTGCAGGCGCAAGGAAGGGAGCAGCGATGTCCAGCCCGCTCCGAGACAGCCTCTGCCAGCACAGATTGGCTTTTTTTTTTTTTTTTTTTTTTTTTTTTTTCCGAAAGGGATCGACCTTTTCCTTCTCTGTTTTTCCTCCTCTGTTTTTCATCCTATTTTTTTCCCCCACGCCGTGCCTATTTGCACGCAGGTAATAAATTAATCAGGTAAAAGAGGAAATGGCCCATATTTATTTTGAAACTGTTCCTGCGTGCATTGCCTGGCGGACGTGGGGTCAGTGGTGGGATCAGTGTGGCCTTAAAAACGTAACGCGGCGAGACTTGCGCTCAGAAGGCCTCTAGAAATGAAGAAGGAAAATAGCAGATGCCTCCTTTTCCCAGCTGGATGTTGGGGATCGTTTAAATACCTCTTTTTCCCTTAAAGGATCCGTAATAAAAGCGGTGAAAATGACACTGGTTCCCGTGCAGCGTGGAATATTTGCTGCTTTAGCGTTAGTTTTTGTTGGTATGTGGATTTTGTTTTTGTTTTTGAGGGGGCACATCGGGGACAGGCTTGGGGACAAGGCTTGGGGACAGGGCTGCAGCACCCAACGCCGGCTCGACTCCTGCAGCTCCTAATGCGACACTGTATTAACTCCTAGTTAAGCCAGCAAATAATATTGTTCATTCATCTTTTTCAAAGTTGATTTATAGCAATCGACAGGTTAAAGCGTCATCTGACTTCATTACTTTTAAAAGCTGTCTATTTCAGAACTGTCACTTTTCATCACTTAAACCGAATAAAACGGTTGAAGAAATGAATTGAGAAAGACTTGGAGATCGTGTTTATAATTCTTTGTCTCGACGTTAACATTCCTAATGACCTGACCTGCGTTGGGAACCTGTGTGCCTAACGCGGAGATTAAAAACAATAAGAAAAAGAAAATCAACACACGAGGCTCCAAAAGTTACAGAGAAGGTGACAAAGTGTCAGGGGACAGAGGAAGAGGAGGACAGAGATGAAACGCACGCATTCAGGAGGCATCCTACAGGCGCTGCCCACACCAGAGGTGGAAGTTGGCACTGAGCAGTAAATAACTCTTCGTTTCCTCCCCGCACCCCTATCGCGGCTGTTTAAAATGTGGAAAACAAAACAAAACAGAGCAAAGCAAAACAGGAAAAGATCTCTCCCCCTTAGCTCACTGACTGTTTTTTCATATCCCGTGAAAGGCTTTTTTTTTTTTTTTTTTTTTTTTTTTTTCCCCATTTTGGAGAAGGTTACAAGATCACGCAGGTATTTCAGGGAAAGAACAGACCCATAAGAGATCCTTTTTATTATTTTTTTTCCTGCCTTAGTGACGCTGAAACAGTAAATAAAATCCCAAATCACAGAATTTCAACCCGAAAGGAGAGCATTCGTCAAAGCGTTCAGGAACTTCAACCACATGAAAACTGGCTAGTTTGGATTTGCTTGCGATGCTGGGAATTCACCTTTGTAGGAGTTTTTCTGCCTGCGTGTTCAGGTTTTCGTAGTGTATTTTGATCCCAAACTACTGCCAACAACACGCGGTTATTAATAAATCCGCAGCCGAAGCAGTGCGCTTTCAGGGGGCAAAGCAGTGGGAGAGGAGGAATTATTTTAAACAAACTACACAGGTTGCTCCCGTGCATTTGGTTTCACTTAATGCCGTGGGCGTGATGGCTCGCCTTCTAAAATAATTCAAAAAAGGCTCAGAGGTGCCCGGCTTTGCCCCGGGAGGGAGCTGCCCGGGCCCGGCTGCGCTCCGCAGCTAAAAAAAGGGGTGCGGAGCCAAAGCTGCGGGTGCGGGCTGCTCGTAAAACCCGCGGCTGCGGAAAGATGGTGAGCATCCAGATGCCTTTCGCGAGGCACATTCCTCGCCGCCTCCAGCCGGGATTCTTAACGATTAAAAAAAAAATAAAAATAAATAAATACAAAGAGGTCAATTTTGGTCCTCGGAGCCATGCTCGGAGGAGGCGGCTCCGCGGCCGCGCAGCTCTGCGCTGCCGCTCCGCGCCTCCGCCGCCCCAGGGCTGCGGCGCCGCGCACGCCGCCGAGCGCCACCTCGCTGCGCACGGGGGCACTGCAGCCGCGGAGAGCTCCGCGCCCCCCGCCGCACCTGCGGAGCAGCCCGCGGGAAGGGCAAAACCGGCGGCTCGGCTTGCACCGGGCCCCGGGGTGACCCATGCTGCGGCCTTCCGCGGGAGCTGTAAAAAAGGACACATGGCTATTCTCGCCTGCCCTGCAACACCATTTATTTTTTTTCATTCTTTTCTTTCTTTCTTTCTTTCTCTTATTTTATTTTGTTCTGGTGCCTAAACTTTAAGGGGGGTTGACCTCAAAAGTGTCCTGTAACACAAACAGCTACAACAGGCTTCTAGGTTCGGTTCAAATGAGAAAAATCGAAGGATCGCTTTCCACGGTTATGACACAGTCGCACTGCCGTAATTTCTGCACGAACAAAATATATATAGCATTTAACTACTTTGCTTCTTTTGATCAAAATGGCCCTTAGCAGGCAAAGTCATTTGTTTAGCTACAAGGAAAACGTAGAACTGTGAAATTTCCCTGAATCCTTTTATATTTTTATATTTTTAATCCCTTTATTTTGAGCAAGGGGGGAGTAAAAGCTGGGAAAATACACGAGCCTTAGCTGATACACTTCGAAATGCTAGTATCGATAAGGGGAATAAAAAGCAGCGAATAAACAAAGGTAAGAAATAAGATGAAAGCATGAAGTCTCGAAAACAGTTTGAGCCCTGCGAGGACTCAACTGAAAATTATTAAAAAATGAAAAAGAAAAAAAAAAAAAAGAAATAAAAGAAGGGGAAAGGGAAAGAAAGAGACCCTCCAGGCTCGGAGCAGGGCCAGGAGCTGCCCGGCGCCCTGCGGGTCCGTGCACGGCCGCTCGCAGGCAGGCGGGGAGCGGGAGCCGGGGGTCGGGGGTCGGGGACCTCCCCTGGGACACGGGCAGCGGCACCGGCTGGAAGGAAAGTGGTGAAGGAGCAGCCAGAGCCCAGCGCTGGGTGCGGGTGACAACAGAGGGCGAATTTCTCCTGGGTCTGCTTCGCCCTCCTGTTTGCAGGGGATGCCTGCCCACCGTCACACATGGCGGGTGTTTAGCATGAAACGTGCTATTAAGTATTGATTAAGAGCATCCACATGTTATTCCGAGAATATAAAGGGCTATTAAGAGCCATTTGACTTTACCAGAAAGTAGCGAATATTAGTTAATGAGTAATGGGGAAAGTACAAACGCACAGCGGCCGGGCCCCCGCCCGGAGTTAGCACAATTGGACTCTTTCAAAGAAGGCAGAAGAGAAGAGAAAAAATCGCTCTATTTTTTAATTCCAGCGAGAATTTATACCGGGAACAATATAACCCAACAGCTGCGACAGGTGGAAGAGAGATAATTGAGCAAAGGCTGCTTTTGACAATTAATATTACAGGGAGATAACGTCCCCGCTCCCGTTTTGTTGAGAGACGGGGGTGCGAAGGGGCAGTGTGGGGGCAAAGGGAGGAAGAAGCAGAACCCTGAGCCAGAATTATGGAAAAAACAGGAGGGAGAAAAAGATCGGGAAGAAATTCCCACTGCCCCGTGCGGGCGGAAGTTCCCACGGGCTGAGAAGTTGCCTCATTCCCCCTGCCCGTCCTGCCCTTTTGCTTTTTGGTTCAGAAAGGAGTGTTTCTGGTAGACAACTTAATGCCCGGAGTCTTTTTTAAAATGCTTTTATTGCTATTGCACTTCCTACCACAAGATGCAGAGCAAGTCAGCGGAGTTTGTATTACAACTATGTCATAATGTTTCACTGATGCAAAACATGTAGCCAGAGGGGGTTGCTAATGATTCCTGGATTAGAGAGAGGGAGAGCGAGAAGTGAGAAAAAGAAAACCTGGTTTCATTTTTTTTAAAGCTACGTAAACCCTACCCATTAATATCCAGCTCTTGCAACATCTCAGTATCTCGCTCAGACACGCGGATCTGCCATGAGCCATTTAAACACCGCAAACGTTTTGCATATTCCACCTATTAATTATGTTTACAGCCTATTCATTTCAGGAGGCTCTTTCCTAGAGAAGAAAACTTCAAACTTTGTGTGTGTGTGTGTGCATATGGGGGGGAATCTCCCGGGGCTTTCCACTCGGGATGGAGACGGCTGAGAGGGTGCTGGTCTGGAGCCAAACCCAGAGGGGTCCCGACTCCCCAGACACGCAAAGAGGGTGCCCGGGGTGCGGGGGGCAGAGAGCCTGCTCCTCCCGGGCTGTGAGTGGGGATGAAGAGGGAGCTGGGGATTTTCCTGAGATTAAGGAGCATCCCGCAGAGATGCTCCAGGACGCCGCGGGGTTTTCCTCGCCCTCCTCCAGCGCTGGGCCCGGTGGCAGGATGGGTGGTTTGGGAGATGGGGGGGTGTAAGGGGGTGTACCCCCGAGGCCACCTGCCCGGAGAGGGGAGGGATGGAGAGGTTTGGCACCGGGCAGCCGCTCAGCCCCTTCACTCTGCGGCCTCCCCGGGCAAAGCTGCGGCTGGGAAAGATTCCCCCGCACCCTTTGATAAAACATTTTTTGTTATGATTTTGTTCGGTTAATTATTTATTTCTTCTGAAATCTCGGAAATGTGGGCGGGGATGTGGCCGGAAAGTGCCCTTGAAGCCCGGGGGACCGTCCTGTCCCCGACCCCAGGCTGGGCGGAGAGCCCGGGGCATCGCCACCCCCTGGTCTCGGCACCCACGGGCTGCAGTTCTGCAGGCCTCGGCTGCGAAGCCCCATCCGTCCCAGGGCTTCGCACCCCTCCTGGCATTTCCCTCTTCCCGTCCCTATCTCCTCAGCACGGCCTGGCATGACCCCCGAAGAGAGGCAGAATCAGGTCCGGAGCGGGCAGAGGAGGGGGTGTGCGGGTCGAGGTGATGCGTAGCATCGCGGCCGCCCAGGTGGGATCAAAGGGCCCGAGCCCCGGAGCATCCTCCAGGGAGCAAAGGGCTGGGGTCGGGGCTGAGCTCTGCCCCCAAAATCCGCCCAGAGACCGCAGAACCCGCGGGCAGCCCCCGGCCCCGCTGCCCCCTGGGGCCCGGCCCTTTTATCTCCAGATCTCGCTCGGAGGAGACGAAAAATAAAAAGTTTAAAATGTGACCTAGTTCCATCTCCCCCTCCCTTCCCCCTTCCCTTTAGATATTCACGTCATCTATTAAGTTGGGGGGGGGGGGGGGGGGGAGAGAGAGAAGAGAGAAGCTAAATTTACGAGGTCTGGTGGGTTCTGGAGTCTGGGTGCTGGGAAACAGGTGTTGGCAGTTCGCTAGAGTGTCAGTCAACTTTTGGAGATGAAGTCATTAGGGAGGTAGTCTCCTCGGAACAATCTGGTGGTTTCAGTCGGAGTTAATTTATACCGAAAAAAAAAAAAAGAGAGAGGGAAAAAAAAAAAAAAAGAAAAGAAAAGAAAAAAAGGGAAAAAAAAATGAGCCTGTAGAAATACCGAAAGGGACAAACATAACGCGAACAGATTCACACTCCTACAGATTATGCCACTTGGAAGTCACATCCTGAGAAAAATAGCCGGCTCCTACAGAGCCGCGCCGCGGAGGCGGGGGGGCTACGGGCGGGCTCCGGCCGGGGCAGCGGGGCCGGGGCCGCCCGAGGGGGGGTCTGCCCAGAGCGGGACTGTGGGGAGGGGGCCGCGGGGAGGGTCCTGCTGCCAGCACTGCCCGCAGCCCGGCCCTGCAAGGGGGGATCCCAGCGCATCCCGCCCCGTCCCACCCCGCTGCTCCCCCCACCCCGGGCCGAGCTCCCTCCTCGTCCCCCGCCTCCTCTCCAGCTCCAAATGCGACCCAGAGGCGAGGCGACAACCGGCCGGGAGGCGGCTGGCAGGGGGTCACCTCCTCCTGTCGTCCCCCCCCCACCCCCTCCTTGCCACCGGGGCTGGAAATTGTCAGTGACCCTGAACTGTTTCTCGGCTGTGTTTGAAAAGGCAGGCGATCCGCAGGCCGAGACAAAAGGTTTCATGTGCACAAATACAATCTACTTAGGGCCTAAGCACGGCGCTGCTCGGCTCTGATGCCTCACGTCCCGGCTCTCGGCCGCGCCGCTACTCCGGGGAGAAACGGGGAGGGATGGGGAGAGGGGGGGCGCACCGGCGGGAGCGCCCGGCAAAGGCGTGGTCTGGGAGCCGCCTGTTAGGCAGGCGGCACGGCTCGGCACGGCACGGCTCGGCACGGCGTGGCACGGCGCGGCGGGGCGCGCACGGCACGGAGCGCACGGGGTGGCACGGCGCGGCGGGGCGCGCACGGCGCGGCACGGCACGGCACGGCGCGGCAGGCGCTTAGCGGGGGGGCTGGAAAGTCCCGATGCTCGGCTCGGCTCGCCCCCCCCTTCGGAGCTGGGTGACAAATCACCTCGGCGGCACCAACCACTTGTTTCTTTTAGCAGCGCGGGGAAAGATTTCATTAATGCTCCTCCGGCCCCCTCCCCCTCCCCTCCCTCCAAATCCATTCTCTCGCTCCGAGTGCGTCTTCTAATCATAATTAAAATCGTCTCATATACATCGGCGTCTCTTGTGTGCATATTGAATTGCAGGTGACTGGGCGGAATGTTATTTCACTCGAGTCTCTCATTTTTACATTTCCACCCAAACCGGCGCTGCCTTCCCCGGCCGCAGATAAGGCGGATTGTGAATATCGATAGAGGGGAGAAAGGCGATAGTCACAATCGATCGCTTACCAGGCAGCCGTCATGCATCATGTTCAATTCCACGGCAGCCCGGTACTTCACTTAATATAATTAAGATTAAAACTCAAGTGGTGGCGGAGGGCCCGTCTATCGATGGCTCGCAAGGACAGCAGCCGCCATCCAACGCCCCAGCTCGGGCGGGCAGGGGTCACCTTTTAATCCAGCCTCTTCCCCCTGTAGCACACATATATAGGCGCCTATATCACATACATATAGGTGTCTATAGCACATAGGTGCCTATACGCCCCGAGGTGCGGGCTGCGCATATGCATAGCGTGGGAGTAGGTGCGGCTCTGGCCCTGGGCAGAAAGCTGACTTTTTCTTTTTTTTTTTTTTTTTTTTTTTTTTCCCTTAAGAGGAGGAAAAAAAAAAAAAAGATGCTCGCCGTTATTTACAGCTCCGAATGAAGGCAAGATGATGGTTTGGAACCACAACCGCGGCCCCACTCGCGGAGGGAGGAGGGGGGGCTGGAGCCAAGTTTATTGTCTAGCATTTCAAGGGGTTAATTTACGCGCTGTTATCATTTCTGTGCGTCTGAGGCCACGAGCAAAACAGAAATCGAGGTGCTGGGGTTTTATTCCAGGCAACGTGACAGTGCGGGCGCAAGGCGAGGAGGCACTGTGGGAGAGTTCAGCGAGCGCTGAAAGCAGCCCCACAAGCAGGGCTGCCAACCGGCTTTTCTTCCAGGCTTACATGGGGGGGTACCATTCGTTTCTTTCCCCTTTTCCTCCCTTTTTCGGATTTGTCTCTCTTTTTTGTTATCATTATTATTTTTTAACAAACGGACACGCTTGGCTCGTTTCATTCCCCGACACCATTTTCGGACTCTGTGCCTTAAAGTCATTCTAGCGATAGGTCCGTTTTTACCTCCCCTGGAGCAAATGGACAATTCACCTCGGCTTAAAGGCTGCAGAGAAATCTTCTCCGAAAGCAGAAGCTCTGCTGAGCAGCCTGGTGCTGCTGATTATATAGTGCAACTTGAAATGATCTCAGCCGGTGGAATATTAATCAAATCAATCAGGGTTGACAAATGAGAAATATTTGAAGGAAGGTGGTAATTTACAACTTTGTTATTAGTTAAGAATCTCCCGCCTTGTAAGAGTAATTAATAACTCCTGGATGGGAACAATTTGGAGAAGGAAAGAAGACAGCGTCTTGAAATAAAACAGGATAAAGAGAGGGGTTGAAAAGTGAACTGCGCCTCTGTGAAAGAAAAATTGCAAATGATTTTTTAAAAGATGTCTACAGGGGCATTATACGTATAATATGTATATAATGTATACACACGTATAAATATGGCATAATCAGAGAGAGGGCGAGCGAGCGAGGGAGACTAGACAGGAAATAAGTACTGAAAAATAAATCAAAACATTGATTCTTGTGGTCACATCTCCCATCCAGAGATTAGACGCGATGCTGGATTTCAAAGTACTTCAAAGAAATTATACCCAATATGCAAAAGTGCAAGTTAGAAACCAAAGGAGTGACTCGAAGCTGATTTGAGAAATGTTTTCCCCTCTCTCTCGTTCACCCCCGCACACTCTCTTCAATGCCTGATAAATGTGAAGACCCCTTTTCTCCCAAACTCCCGCTCAGATGGGAAAACTCAATTGTCTGTAATGTTTATAGTGTTAACCCTACTTATCTGCGGAACACTCCCCTCCCCACCCCTCCCTTTTCACTTTCCATAGACACACATTGATTATTAGACTGTATGGACCCCCCTCCTTTTCCACAACCCCACCCTCAACAACTGACCAAAATAATGACTTGTTGGAAAACTATAAATCATTTTCGTGTTTGAATCCCTGAAGACTCTATTTAAGTAAATAGGCTTACTGTGAAACAATGCATAGATCCAAGTCCTTCTCCGGATTGCTTCCAAATGCTGCCATCTCCAAAACTTTTATTTACAAGAGAAGAAGAGGAAGAAGAAGGGGAGGAAAAAAAAAAAAAAACTTTGGCAAACTTTATCTCTTCTTTATTATAAGCTTCAGCCTTGCCTTGGTAAGCCCCAGTCTGTTCTACAAAAGGTGGCTAGAGATTGAGATTTATTGGTTTCCAAATGAAAAGATTCATTCGATATAAGAGGTTAACTCAAAGTTCCTTAAACCGTGACTAGCATTGGCAAGGAGCTTTGCCTAGTCAGCACAAAGGCAGTTCAAAGAAACCTTTAAAAATACACACAGATATACATACACACAAACACACTCTCACACTTTAGCCTCAACTGCAATTTTCTTTTCATTTTTGTTTCTTTCTGCCATTACAAAGCCCTGAGCCCCTTTGTAGGTAGCTGGAGGTTTTTTTTTTTTTTTTTTTTTTTTTTTTTCCAAGCTGAACTTTGCCATTTTGGTGTTGACCAACCCCCTTTTCTTTTGCAACCAGTGAATGAAAAGACTCAAGGAAAAAAAAAAAAAAAAAAAAAAAAAGATTAAGAAGTAAACGGGGTGAGCAAAAAAAAAATCCTTCTAATTTATAGCGAGCAGAACAACGTTTAAAAAATAATACTACCCCCCAAAAAAACAAATCCGTACAAAGGGGGTGGGGGGTCAGGCAAGGTGACACGCAGGAGAGAAAGGGAGCAGAGGAGGTGGCGGTGCCCGGAGAGGGACTGCCAGGGGCTGGGGAGCGGGCATGGCACACGGGGGTCTGTCTGTCTGTCTGTCTGTCCGTCTGTCTGGGGGTCTGTCCGTCTGTCTGTGCGGGGGTTGCCCGCCTGGGAGCCGCACACGGAGGCAGCCGGGGCTCGGGCTCAGGGCTCCGTCCTGTGTGTGGAGCCTGAGCTATGGAAATGGTAATGAGGGAAAATTAACCCGGCCGTTTGTTACATTGCAGGGAGATCAATGCCTGACCCGGGGCTGAGGGATAGCTTACTTCGGGAGGAAAGATATGAGATAATCGCTCTGAAACACGCTGGTGGCGAGGACAAACAGGGACCGAGCTGAATATCGCATTTCATAATAATAATAACACCAAGCACGAGAATAAGAGCAAAGAAAGCCCAGCAAGAGCCGGGCGGCAGCTGCACGGAGCGGCCGCTGCTTTCGGGCTCCGAGGCTGCGGGGGCTCCGGGGAGGCCTGGGGGGGACCCCGGGGGGTCAAGGGGAGCCCCGGCTTTTCCCGGGGGCTGCGAGAGGCCGGGAGCCCCGTTCTGCAGGGGGGATGCCGGCAGGGGGTACGGCACGGCACGGCCGGGCTGCTGGGGCTGGGGGCGGCTGGGCTCCCCCGGCCGGACCGTACGGGGGGAAACGTCGAAATAAAAGCTGAGAAAATGAAGGGGTTGGCCAAATTCAGCTGGAGGAGAGACAGGGTGAGCTGCTGGCTTAAAAGCAGACAGCGGAGGCTAATGAGACCTTTGGGGTAGAAATAGTGTACTTTTTTTTTTTTTCTTTTTTTTTTTTTTTTTTTTTTTTAAGCTAAGACATCACTAAACCCACAAAACTGGAAACAGTGACAGTGCAAAATGAATCATCCTCCTATAAAGGGAATAGGAAGCGCAAAATACGAGCGGGGAGAGGGTGTCTATCAGGCGGGGATCATAATAAAAATAATTATTTTAGAAGGCAGCACAGGAAGGTAGCGGTTCTGCCCGGGCTTCAGCAGACAACATGGGCAGCGGGATGTGCTCTGACCTGCCTCCTATTGTACAAGCTCGCCGTTGGCTTCAGGGAGGCAAAGATCGGGTTGTAGCTGAATAAAGTCCAGCAAAGTTTGCTGGATGGCAGCCCTTCCTCTGCCTCTTTCTCTGAGCTTCAGCCGGAGCCGGTGTAAAAGCAGCCTGGATGTCAAATGTCTCTCTTAAGGCTGCTCCCGCAAGCCAGTTCGCATATGCTTCTCCCAGAGGTTTTGCCATTATTTTTATTTCGTGCTTTATTTATTTTTTTTTAAGTTTCTTTTTAAGGCTCAGTGTAACCGCCAGCCGAAAGGAGGAAATTTTAGGTCAGCGTACAGTTAATTTCCAGGGGTCGTTAATTAGTAATGTTGCAGGAGTTAAGGCAGAAACTTGTTGGCTGAGATTAGATTCTGGAGGAAGGAAAAACCTGCCAGTGGACTCCATTACATCCACAACCGGGGACTACTTTCTCCGGAAAAAAAAAAAAAAAATGCTTTTTCAGGCCGGCCCGTGGGCTCCAGCCACCGGCCGGGGACCGCTGGGGGGGCTCCGGGAGCCGGGGCTGAGCCGAATCCAGCGGCCGCAGCGTGGGCACCGAAATGCGGCTCCGTAGGGGCCAGCGTGCTGGGGAGGGCTCTGGGGCAAGGGGGGAAGAATACAAGGGTGGGGGGAGATGGCACTTAACGTGACGGAACTGTCCGTGATCAAGGGAAAGGGGCGGCTGGTGAAGCCGTTTTCAAAATTGGGATTATCCCGAACCCTTGGAATTAAGGGTGGCTGAATGTGGCAGGGCGGTAGTGGGTAGGTAGCGAAGGATAAAGTTTTAAGCCTGATGTCTGCCAAATGGAAATATTCACCGTAACAGTTAAAAAGACACTGGGAAGAATCAAACAGGAAAAAAAAAAAAAAAAAGAGAGAGAGAGAAAACATCAAACCGCGAGGCTGGCCGAATAGCCCGAAAGGGAACAAACGGGGGACGGCGGCAAAGAGGAGAGAAAATGATTCTGTGATGCCTGCATATTCCGACAGGAATAAATGCAAAATGAGAAATCGGAGAAGCGACTCTGTGTAGCCTGTCTGGTCTATATAGCAGGGACTTAAAAAATTACATCTGGAGCAGAGCTGTCCTTGCCTGGCCGTTATTACACGTGGATTTTTTTTTCCTTTTAGCAACAAGTATCCATGCATCTAAACTAATTGATGCTGGAGTTTCTTGGAATTTATCCAAAGAGCAATACACTTTTAATTGTACGTTGCTTAAAACACCATTTCTTGAACAGTGTGAAGCAAGTCATAAAAGTCATAAAGCGTATCGCAGTTTTTTCCCCCACCCATAAATACTCAGCCGACACTCACAATTCCCTCCTAATACTCCTAAGGGGGGCAAAAATAATTTCGAAGACGTGTAACTACATCATAAACTTGGGCACTGTTAATCCGTTTTAACTCATTTAGAAGGCGCTTCTGAATTTATTTTTCTAGGGAAAAAAAAAAAAAAAAAAAAAAGTACACCTTCCCAGCTCTTTCTATTTATCCACGAACAAGCGAGATTTCGAAATCTAATTTCAAACCCAAACGCTAATGTTGTAGTCCAGCTCCGGGGTAGAACTGGGTTACTGTGCAAACTATTTGGGTGGAGATGAAAAGGCCTGTAAAGTTTATATACATTTCTGTTTTCCCCATCCCTCACTTGGAAACTCAGCCAGCAGCATCCGTAGCTAATCAGCCAGAACCAACCTTAAAAAGCTAACTTTTTTTTTTTTTTTTCCAATTAACAACAATATATTTTCATAATTAGAGGCCATGGCTATAAATATCTGACTATATTTTTTTTCCTAAAAAAAAAAAAAAACGACAGAAGAGTCACTGTCTCCCTCCCCCCCCCTTTCCCCGCACACCCACACTTTTCGTGTCTAAAATTAGCACGAAAACTATGCACTGGAGAGAAAGTGAAATGTAGCTAAGGCAGGGAGGCTTCGTTAGTTCCCGCAAAGGCTGGGGTCTCAGCCTGGGCCGCAGACACAGCAATCAAAGGAAGCCAACTGCATCTTTGCAGATCATTTTGGAGCTTCAGAGAGCGATTCAGGCTGGAAATCTGTAAAATCCACGCAAACCTTTCTCCTCTCGCTACTAGCCACCCTTTGACACAGTTGTATTGAAGTTGGGGCTGGAAGGTCCTTGGAGGTCTCTGAGTGTGACAGTACTTAGAATAGCGGGTAGATGGCACAATTTTCTAACATTTAGAGAGAAGAACCCACGCTGGGAGCAATAAGTCCATTTAAAAGCCCTTTATTTAAGAGGAACAAAGATAACTGACAAACAATGTACAGAGACATCTCAATGAAATTTCTAGAGAAGAATAAAAAACTCTCCGCAAAGGAAAATACAAGTTCTCGGGTTTATTTATTGTTATTTTAAGTACAATACCGAAATTAAATTAAATTAAAATATATACGTAGCTAACAAGACAATATTGCTCCTAGAACTGTGGATGTTTAAATCGGAGATCCAGGATAGTAAAATACGAGGAGCTATTTGAAAGGAAGAAAACTCAGAAAATAGGGTTAATGTTTCAGAATGAACACAGCTCTCGCACGCCCGTTGTTTAAAGGACTCCATCAAATCAGCACATGCATTTTTTTTTTTTTCCGAGGCGAATCGCAGAAAGATGTGGTCAAGGGGGGGATAAGACCGGGGGAGGAGGGAGAAATTTGAGGTTAGGAGATACTTTCTAGGAAAGGGAAATAATCTGAAGGTCGCTATGTGGCCGCATTTCAGTAATTTTTTTACAGTGCTTGAATCCAACAATGAATGGTGGTTCCTTCTAAGTTCACTCCTTTTATTCGCATACACGCTAATGGGTAGGGATCAAAGCAAGGGCTAAGAAAAAGGAGAGAGAAATTTCGGCAGAGGTGGGCAGCATCTCCCCGCGGCGGTGCGCCTCCACCCGCGGCTCCCAGCGCCTGGGAGAGACACACGGACAATTCGGGGACAATTGCCCCCCTGCCACCATCCATCTTGAAGCCCGAAACTCGACGACTTTTGGTACCAAATACACATCTCGTCGACATTTTAGGGGTTGAAGGAAAGAAGCAAAGGGGGGATGAGGGGGTGTGGAGCAGAGAAATCAGGCATTGATCCGGTTTGATCGAGTCTGTGGGCTTCCACTAGCAATAGGCAGGCAAACACTCCCAAAACAGAGACAGACACACGCTCCCAGCTCCTCTGATTATGTTAAAAAGGGGGGGAAATAAAAGGAGGACGGAAGATATAAAAAAAAATGGGGGAAAAAAAAGCGGAAAAAAAATAAAGAGAAAAGGCAATAAGCGGTACGTTCCCTCGAATCTGTGGTGCTGTAAAGAAATCAGGTTCCGTATAAATGATTGTATTTGGGTGGGTGCTTTTCCGACTTATTTGTTGAGTAAATCTCCCTCACTGCGCTGAAGGCGAATCCCTGTTGATAAATCCATCATTACCGTTTGGGTACAGGGAGACAGCAGCGCCACTAAATTTATCTTACATTTGTAGCGCTTTAATAGACATTTATTAAATGCTTTTAGAGAGAGACATGGGGCGCCTGATTACATCCTAGTTATAGACAGAACATAAAGACACACGTTAACAGCAATTTACAAGAAGGAAAAGAATAAAGAAAAGAAAACAAAGAAAAGGCAAAGTTTGGGAGCAAAGCTGCTGGGAGACAGTCATTGTGCGCCTTTCGGCATGGACGCCGACCACCGGCTTTTTCTCCTGCATTTCTCGGAATATTAATCGTGGCCTATAGACTCGTGTGCGTGCAGCCATATAGATACGTGTATAGGACATGCACACGGATGCAGAAGGAGACGTGCGGATGGATCAAACGGCGCTATACGCGCATTTCTGTTCCGTAAGGCAACATCAGAATACAGGAGAGCAGTTACAATAGATTCATCACCCTCTTTCACACTCGCCCTCCACCCCCCGCTCCCCCCGCCAGCTTTTAACTCTAATTTCAATCTTCTTCAACTGGAGAATCTCCAGGGACCTGGGCAAACTTGTGTAAAATAGTTAAACCAAGCGTGTTTCAAAGAGGATTGCTGAGTTCCTCTTCCTGCCTTAATAAACCGAAAGGCCCGGTTCAAAGCAAACACACTGGAATCAAAATTCAAAATATCTCACGACTCGCACGGATCGAGCAGGCTCAGAGCAATGCATTCAGTCTCACGCGTTGGTGGCCACGTAGTGACAAACATTTCGCCCTGCTTTTTGTGTGTGTGTGGAAATCCTTCCTTTGGGCTTTTTTTTTTTTTTTTTTTTTCCCCCCCACTATCTTTTTTTAACCTTTCTATTTTTCTAAAAATCCCTTCCGCTGGCTCTCAGGTACACGATTAAAGCCACCTCTGGCTTTTCTAAACTTAACCCGCTCCGGCAGAGCTCGGACCAAACGCGGCTCAAGCCCGCACCGCAGCGCACCCGCCCCGCGCCGCCCCGTTTAGGGAGCAGTGATTTTTTTTATTATTATTTTTACTATATATATATATATATTTTGCGGGTGTCTTGCGAACATCGCGTCTGCCTTGCCTTCCCACCATCCGAGTCATGCCAAGGACAGCAGCGGCCGGATTTCGCGTTCAGCTCGGAGCTCATCCCCTTTCAAGACCCTTGGGTCGCCTTTAGCGGGGGACAGGGAGGCGCACACACTCGGGAGATTCTCCGCACCTCCAGAAAAAAACAAACAAACAAACAACAAAACCAACAAACCACAAAAGCGAAACCTTCCCCCCCCGCCTCTGCCCTTTTTCAAGAACACTTCTTCTATCTAAAAGTTTCCAAAAGAAAATAAATACAAGTGACACTGTGCTGGGGGAAAGCTCATTAGTTCGTTGTCCAACTCTAATAAAAGAACAGAAGTGCAAATTATAGAGTTCAGCTTCAACACACGCTCTGTCAACTAAAATCAACCGAGTGCAGGCTTGATTCAAATAGCTGCGAAGTTGGTCCGCAATTCAAAACCACCTTCCCCCTCCTCCCTTCCCTTCCCACCCCACCTCCACCCTCCGCCCTGCCGCAGGGACATTTGGTGGAAAAATATTGTTCCAAGGAAGGTAATGATAAAGCTTAACATTAGGAAGAGGAGTGCGCAAACTCATTTCCCCATCGGTGATCCCACTAAAACGAGCGTGGTGCTGTGCTGGGCAGGGCTGGGATAGGGGCTGCGGGGGGGGGGGGGGGGGGGGAGGAGGGACGGGACTCCTGAAATAACATCTTCTTTCCAGCAAGGTAGAAGAAGAAACGGCCCCTTTGTTTTGATAATTAGCTAAGCCCAAACTAGGAAAGCAGATGTGTTTGCTTAGCTAATCATAAGACAAGTTTCTTTCAAAGAACTTCATTGAGCGATTGCAATTGTGAAGCAAAGAGAAGGATTTCATTTTCCTCTCCCTCGCCTCTCTTCCCCCTCACCTCCACCCCCCCCCCATCTATATTTTTTACTCCTTCTAATACGATATAAACGCTTCCGATTACCTAGCTGGGAAGGAGGCGAGCCCTGCGCATCCCACCGCGGGCATCACCCCGACCCGCCCGGCCGCCCCAGCCTTACCCCGGCGGAGCTGCTGACATTGTACGTCGGGGGGATGGGAGAGCGAATGAGAAGGGGGAAAAATAAAGTTTTAATGACATGTATGACATATTAAATTAGGCAGTTTTACAATTGGGTTTGAATGCGATGCTAACTGATTACAACTGTGTTATCAAAAGGGTGATAAGATTTATAACTTCGCGAGCACAAGCCTCTCCTCTTAATGACAATAGATGTTCAATAGCAAAATCTGGTTTCTATTTTCCAAGAAGAGACGCTGTGTGTCTCCGTTGCCCCTTTATTACCGCGGGATTCAAGATCCTCTCTAAAACAGCTTGGCACTTGGAAATGCGCAGGCCAGGAATACCTTTATGGTCCCTATTAACTACTGTGTTATTTACACTTTCGCTGGTGCTTCTCACTCAATACCCGTATCACATACGGGGGATAACACAGTCCCTCTCCTTCCCTGTCGCTGCCTGTTTTGGATTTAAATTTCGCATTTCTTCGCTTTACACACACACACACACACAAAAAAAAAAAAAAAAAAAAAAAAAAGTGGTGGGGAGGAAAAAAAAAAAAAAGCGCTCTGCCTCTTACACCCTTCTCCTCCCCAGCTCCCTAAACCAACACATTAAGCAAACTTTAAAAACTGGGTTC
>NC_139052.1:16700364-16940696 GCF_965140915.1 Aythya marila | reverse complement strand
TAAAAAAAAAAAAAAAAAAGGAGAAAAATAAAAAAAGGGAGGGTTGGGGGGGGAACGGCAAGGGAAAAAAAATAGAGACTTAAAGGGAAAGAGTCGCCATGTTTAGCAGCTTTTTTTTTTTTTTTCCTCTTAAAAAAAAAAAAAAAAAGATCTCCTCAATTCCACATAGAACAAGCTTCTCGATCCCAACCCTCCTCTTTTGTCCAATTCAATCTTTGGATAGATCTTTTGTTCTAACTCAGCATGAAAAGAAAAACTTTCTTTAAATGCTATAAACTTAAAACTAACTGAAGTCCCTAAACAAATCCTCCTCTGAGCATTCCAAACATATATACATGGGGCTCGTGTGTGTGTGCGTGCGTGTGTGTGTGTGTGTTTTTATTTAACCCTGGTGCATTTTCTGTTTACTATTATTCTCTGTGAACCAAAGCTTGCTGCAAGAAACTTATAAATACAGAGATAGCTTACAGGCTTTAAAACATAAAAAGCAGAGAATGTTTTGGATTTGAAAATCATAAATTATAATTTAATGCCAATAACAATTTACAACAAATGGTTGTTTACAATAAACTAACACAAAACAAACAAGTCAAGATCCTGTGTTCTTAGTAAGCATAAAAACTTCACACACACACACTCACATGGATAGCACTTGCAATAGAAAAAGCTAAATCTAGAGGTCAGCAATCCCCTGCAATAATAGTATATTTATATATTTATATATATTTATATATTTATAGAAAAGGAGCCATGATTCAGATGTGAAACTCTGCTCAAATTCACAGTCACACGCCCCTCAGCCCCCAGTACAGATGTGTCTGACTGGAACGCACCAAAGATCAGGCTTTAATCGACTTTACAGAATGATCTCTCTCCCTCCCTCCCTCTCTTCTCGTGAAACCACAACATGGTGTAGTAACGTGTGCTGGAAGGGGAGAGGGGAAGCCTCAGCCGGGAACAAAATTGCAAGCTTTCACATACAAAGCATCTGCTCTAGACCAAGGGGCGAGAGGGCGGGCGTTGGGGGGGGGAGAGAGAGAGAAAAATAAAAAATAAATGACACGCACACGCACGGACCAAAATCCACCCCCCTGGGCAAAGCACAGCGTCTTGCCTCCAATCTTGCCTTCCTGCGGGGCTGGGGGGCTCCTACTCGGGCCGGCGCTGGCCGCCCCCGGGGCCCCGGCCCCGGCGCTCCACGATCGCGCTCCCAGCAGCGGCGGGGAGCGGCCGGGGCAGGGCTGCGGGCAGGGCCCGGCATCCACCCAGGGAAGATGCCCGGCCGCCTCTGCAGGCGTGTGTGCCAGCAGACACACGGGCATGCATCCCCTATGCAAAATATAGAGATGACCTGTGGTCACGCTTTCACAGTCTAAGGTAAAAAAAAAAAAAAAAAGCAAACCCACTTGAGAGTATATGTACATTAAAAACCGAGTCATCGGTGCTAGAAGCTAAAGCCACTCCATTTGAAGACCTCTCAATGACAACGATAGATGGCAACTACAGAGTATTATAAAAAATCACACGTACTTAAAGAAAACTCATTGCAAACAACTGACCTATATTTACAATACTGCTATTACCTTGCTTGAATGATCTTGTGCGCGTATGTCAGACATTTACAAAAGATTTTTCGCCCCATTCTGATCATAAAATAGATACTGATCTCCAGATTTCTAACACTTTTTCACAACAATACCTTTCCTACGCAGGCACTTAAGTGTGACAAAAATAAGGGCCTTTTTTTTTCTCTTTTTCCAGAAAATCCATTTTTAATTAACAGGAGGATTAGATGAATGGGGGATGATGGTTTACCATTTCAGCATGGTACTTCCTAAAACCATAGATAAACCACGAACTTAAGTCCTCCACCCCCATCCCGGAATTAAACAGGTAAATACACTACAATACATCTGCTACAAACTTACTGTGACAAGTAAACAAATCAATCGCCTATGGACTTAAATGACTGCAAACTATAGAGAAGTAATGCGGTTTCTGAAAGACATTTATGACAGCCAAACAAGTTTCAGATATCAAATAATATTTTAATTTCTGAATACTTTCAATTTTCCTTGGAATATAACACACAAAGACTCGACCAAACAGTTCAGTTATTATAACTTTTACAGTATACAGAAATGTTGCACTTAAAAAAAAAACCTTCAGTTTTTTTAAACACAAAACTGTAAACTCTAAGATACTGAATCAATCACGTTATCTATAAGTGCCAACAGTGTTATTTTGTCATGCTGATTTCAATGGTATTTTTTAAAAAGGGAAAATATCAACAATTATTATAATACAAAGGGCTTGCAAATATACAAACAGATAGAGGAGTTTAATAACAATTCATGATGAACTATGTGGAACCCAATTCAAATTACAAAAGTTCACTTTGCTAGTTTGTTTGCTTTTAAATCAAAACCGCAGTGTGTCTTGGACACGAATCCTTCTACCTATAATAAATCCCCACAGTTCATTTTCTGTCCGAAATATCAAAAAACCTAGATTTGGGGGGAGTTATATGACACGTGTGGTTCATTCGGGTCTATATAATTATAGTTCTCTCAGCTTCAAGCTAGATTTTGGGTCACCACCTTAAGTGCGCTTCCATCATTGTGTTGTTGAGTGTTTTTTTTTTCTCTTTTCCTTTCTTCCTATGATACCTTCGTGGACTCAGTTTTAATTCTTTCAGAACATATATTTTAAGGATACACAGTTTTTTTTTTTTTTTTAAAGAAGCCAAGATTATATCAAAAATTATTATAGAACCACAGAATAAACTGGTTTGAAACCAGAAAAATACAAAAAAGAACAGCTATAGGTACATAGACACATAGGACAATTAATAATTTGGAAAAAAAAGACTTACTTTCTTCCATTCTGCTAATTTTCTCCAAATTTCCTTTAAATGCACTTTAAGCGAGATTTTTTTAAAAAGTTTACCCAAAAAAAGAAAAAAAAGAAGAAAAAAGAAAAAAAGAAAAAGCCCACCATCGTTTCTTTTCTTCTTCTTTCTCTTTTTTCTTTCTTTCTTTTTTCTTTCTCTCTTTTTTTTATTTTTTACAAAAAATGATAAGTAGCAAGTTTTTTTTTCTGAACGACACGGGAGTTTTTAATGCATTCTGTAAAAGTTCATTTGACAGTCTCTTTTTTAATTCACAGTCCATTAATTTTTTTCCTGTCTTCTCTTAGCAAACTTGTAACATCCTTTTACATCCTTTCTTAGCAGAAGGAAATTTAAGAAACAACCAGAACCCAAATGTCATTTGCTTTCCTTTCACTCTCTTTCATCTCCCTTCTCATTTTTTTTTTTAATTTTTTTTTCTCTCTCTCGATTATTTTATTGAATGGACATATAAGGCCAGTTAAAACTGCTGCCAGACAGTAACATATCCCTGATTAGGGTTTCTATGGGGGTTTTACCTACCAAACGGACGAAAAACAATTGCTCTATGACAGAAGAGGAGACAGTGCGAAGGGAGGGGAGACGTAGTAATAGCTTCCCGAATCGTGTTGGCTGGTTGGGATACTGGCTCCTAACATACTCTTCCAAAGCACACTGTGACTTCTCCTGTAAACTTTCAACATGGGCTACATCAGAGAGACCACAGGCATCTAGAAGAAAGTGTATTAAAAAAAAAAAAAAAAAAGAAAAAGAAAGAAAAGAAAAAAGAAAACAATCATCAGATTAAAAAGTTTTTTTTTTTTTTTTTTTTTTTTTAATTTTAATTTGATTTTTTTTAAATTCGCTAGAATGAAGTGCGCCATCACCTTGCCCCCCAGAGCCTGAGTGGGTTTCACCAAAAGGGACAATCTCCCTCTTTTCTGCATGCGCCTGCGTTTCTCCCTCTTGGAGGGTCTCGTTAGGATGGAGAGCAGCTCCAGGAGCGGGGGTCGGGGCTGCACCCCACAACCAGGAGGTGCCGCCGGGCTAGGTCCCTGCCTCGGGGTCCTGGGGGCAAGGCCGGGGGCAGGGAAAGATTGGGGCGAAGGAGGGAGAGGCAGCTTCTCTTCCTCCCCCCCTTTGGAAAATAAGCGCGGAGAGCCTGAGCATGCGATGGGAAGGCACACTACTGATAGCGATGGAAATAATAATCAGCATCATAATAATAAAAAACTGGCCCAGCCAAGGATAATGGCGCCCCGGATCCAGCAACAGATTCTCCCCCAAAGAAGACAACGCGTTTTTCTTCAGTCTTTGAAACTGATTTAAGTGGCCCTTTAAAACTGATCTTGTCAGTTTAGCCTATTCAGAGGCAGCCATGCAAACTGTGATCTCTCTGTTCATTTGAGCTGTTTCTTTTCCCCCCTCTTTTCTTTTCTCTTTCTTTCTTCCCCCCCCTCCACTCCCCCCTCTTTTTTTTCCTCCTCTTCTTCTTTTTAAACCTAAAGGCCCTTACAAGAAGAAAACTCCCTGATAGGGTCTGGACATTTTTTTTTTTTTTTCTGATACGCTAAAATACAATAAGTTCCCTTTAAATCAGAGACGTCTGTGCTGAAAGAGCACAGGTTGTGACCTGACCTCCCTGTGGCTTTCCTAGGCACAGGGCTAACACATGCATATTCTGCGAGTCATTAGAACCCAGATTTTTTTTTTTTTTTTTTTAAAGAAAAAGAAAAAAGAGGCAGCAGCAAACATTATATGCATCTCTGTGCGTCTGCTTTCCATCAGTGGCTGTTATTGGGGTGCTGCAGGAGCCGCATGCGTAACCCAGCTTGTGCACGGGGCTATCTCCCCAGAATCAGATAACAAGAACCGTTTATCTAGTTGGGAGGCAATTTACACGCCAGGCCTCACATTTGGAAAATAGCAATAAATTTAAACAGTTACGACAGGATCGGACGATTGTTTTCTCAGAAGGCTAAAAAAAAAAAAAAAAAAAAAAAAAAAAAAAAAAGTGGGGTTTTGGAGAAAGGCAGGGTTTCAGCTAAACTCGGGCGTGGGTGTGCGCTGGCCAGGGGCTGGGGCCGCCTGGGTGCGTGTGTGGGATTCTCGCTGGGCGTTTGGGCGAAGGGAGAGGAAAAGGCATCCTAAAAAGCGACAGAAAATCAAATGAGCGCCCCACGGCCAGGCAGCCCCACTCGGGATCCCCGTGTCCCTGTGGCGAGGGGCGCCCTACCCATCGATCACCTCAGGACTTTAGCACGAGTGATTGGAGGGGGGGGGGGGGGGGGGAGAAGTTTTTTATGTGTAAAGCAATAATATATAAAAGGAAGTTTAGGTCACGACCCAGAACCTGGACAAAGTCCAGAAAATGACTTCGTTCCCCAGACCCCCTTTAACACAACAAGGAACGGATTGTGAGCCCTTCTTTTCCCACATAAACTACATTTTTTTCCTGTTTCCTGATATCAGGCTTTAAAAAACTCCGATGAGTAATTATTTTACAGGTCCTGCTTCCATTCATATGTTTATCGCGTGGCCACTTTCCCAAGCTTTCGAATGAGTTACAGAATAAATATATGTATTTTTAAACTCAAACCCCAAACTTCTAGGGCTCCAGCACAGTGGGTTGCCGCTGCAGCCTTAAAGTTAGCAATCTGAGATAACGTATTGCACAAATTAGCGAGCAGATTTTTTTTTCAAAAAAAAAAAAAAAATATTTAGCCTCCAGAGTTAATATCAGGTTTATTACTCACCCAGGTTAAACTCTAGTGCAAGCTAATTAGATTTCACAACGCACTCAATTATTGCTTTATAACTCATGCACTATTTCTAGGCAGCCAAAGTTGACACATATTTTTCCCCCCTCTCTTTGATTATCCAAGAAACACCTCGAGCTCTGCCTCGGGAGAGGCGGGCTTGTGCCACCCCGGGACTGCACCGCCGAGCGGCAGCTTTCCTCTCCCTCCTCTCCTCTCTTCTCTTCTCCTCTCCTCTCTTCTCCTCTCCTCTCACTTTTTCATGCTGTCCCTGTCTACTTATGGTAATGATCCCTTCGCACCCGCTACTCGCTTTGGACGCTGCAGTTCCTGCTGGGTACAAATGCAAACTTTTCCCCTCAGCTTAAATGACACAGAACTGCTCACTGCCACATTCTGTTTAAATCAGAGACAGCTCTTTGGAAAGTTGATTTATTTTATTTTATGGGATGGCAGGGAACATATTTTAAACTCAGCTTTGCGCATTTAACTTTTTTTTTTTTTTTAATTCAATTTTTTAATCCTGCAGGGCTTTTTTTTTTTTTTTTTTTTTTTTTTTTTTTTTTTTCTTCCCCTTCCTGGCTGCCCATAAAATGATCCTCTTTTTAAAGTGTGTTTCCCTGATAGGACGACTCGTATTTAACAACATCAAACAGATTTTTTTTGCTGCTGTTCGGATGCGTGTCATTAAATGCAACAACCCAGAGCTACACTGTTAAATAAAATATTATTTTCAATGGGAAAAGCGCAGTCTCTCGTGGCGAATGGGTGCCTCCCCCCCGCGCCCCCTCTCTTCCCCCTTCCCCAGCGTTACGCAGCGAGGGACCAGGGGGCTTGTGGGGGTCCCCTGCTCGTCTTTTCCTCATCGCCGTGGCTGTTATTATTTATCTGTTCGCTCGCCCTCCCTCGCAGGGGGGGTGCTGAGAGCCGAGGCCCCGCAGGGACCCCCCAGAGCCCCTCTCTTTGCCCGGGGTGCCCGGGGGGGCCGCAGCAGGGCCGGGCTGCGGGCAGCTCCCCTTGGCAAGAGCGAGCACTTCTCAGAGGGGGCGGGGGAGGGACGGAAGAGCAAAGAAACGCTGCCTACCTGAGGTGAAGAGGACTATGGCCTTTAAACAGCTATATTCTGCGGAGTCGACATGCAAGGCTTTCAGTTTTTCGACTTGCTCTTGGAAGATTCGTATGTGGTCCATAAAGGCGACCACTCGGTCAGCAGACATGGGCGAAGCGTGGAGGCCGGCGGCTGCCAGGAGCGGGGCTACGTGGAGGGGCATGGAGCACTGGGCAGCGTTGAGCACAAACAACTCGCTCCAGGTCAGCCTGAGCAGGGCCACCTGGTCTGTGATCTGCAGGTCTGGGAAGAAGGGGATATTCCTGGCCCACTCCACCGCGCTGAAGAGCATCCTAGCTGCCAGTTCGCAAATGTTCTCGATGCCCATGATGTTGTTGGGTTGCATGCACTGACTGCCAAAGCGGGAGGTGGGGTAGGGCTCGGCTCTCAGAAGAAGGGAGATATATCCGGATAGGTAGGAATGGCAGTTGAGAGGGTCCCCGTTTGTCAAGGCGAACTGACCGTGAGTTGGCTGTGTGGGTGGCATTCTGCCCCTCTGGACCGCTGCAGTAAATAAAGAAGAAACTACAGCTATTAATATCTGAATTGCCCCTCTCGCTTCAAACCCAGCCCGCTTTGTGTGCCGCTGCCTGCCGGGCTGACCCGGGGCCGGGGGGGCTCCGGGGGCTCCGCTTCCAGCACCGGCAACAACAAAGCTGAGCCAGGCCGGCGGCCCCGGCGCTGGGAAACCCAGGATCCCCCCCCTTGTCCCCCCCCCAGCCACCCCTCCTGCGGCTCCGAGGGGTTCGTCTTTGTGCCCCCCATCGGTGCAGGGCGGTCCGGAGGTGGGGAGCACCGGCAATACGGCCCCCAAAACCCGGAGCACGGTCCCCCCCAACCGTGTTTCTCATCCCCCGAGCACACGGGCACCGCTGCTGCTGCTGTCCCCCACCCCCAGCACCCCCGGCCCCAGCCTCGCTCGGCCCTTTTATAAAAATAAAAATGAAGGCGGCCAGGGCAGCCCCCGCCACCCCCGGCAGGTCCCCCCGCCGGGCCGGGGGCATTATCCGGCGGCACCTTCCTCGGCTGCCGGTGGAAAGTGGGCCTTTCATTTTGTTAATAAATTTCCACGGTGACAGCGAGAGAAAAGGGAGAGAGAAAAAGGGCTCGGAGGCAGGGAGACGGCGAGGAGGGCGAACGCCTAAAACGTGCTTGATTTATATTTGTTCTCGCCCGCGTTACGAGGTTAGTTACTCTTGCAGAAACACAAAGAAGAGGAGCCCGGCAAGTCCCGAGCCCCCTCACCCTTAACCTACATAGCGGCGTCCAGCCCCGGAGCACGCACTGGCAACCCGCAGGCTCACATTTCTCCTCTAATTTTATATCACAAAGGCTCAGCTCGCAGAGAAGCCGGGCACCCTCACTTACTTCTGGGCTGCTCCTTTTCCCCCCAGCCTCCCCTTCTGGCCCCTGCCTCCGCCGGAGGGGCGAGGGCAGAGGGGGGAGAAGAGAAAAGTGAGCTAAGAAACCGGCGGGGAAGCGGGCACACGGCGCGGCCGGGCGCGCACCCACGCGCGGGGCTGTGCACGCGTGTATTTGTGGTTTTAAAGGAGGAAAATCCGGCTGGGAATCCACAGTGGAGTGCTGTAGAGCCTCGGTAGGGTGAGTTCCATTGTAGCAGTAATTCGAACCGCCTGGGTTTATGAAAAAAAAAAAAAAAAAAAAAAAAGAAAAGAAAAAAAAAAGAACTCGCGAGCTAAGGCAGGGTGCCGGGGGGCTCCGCGGGTGGGTGGGTGCGCGCAGCCGGGCGCACGGGGGGCTGCCGGGGCCGGGGGGCGACGCTGGACATGCAGCCCGGAGCGCTAAGGACAAGCAAGCAGGCGTCAGAGCCACCGTTTCCTCGCTCGCAAGCGGCGTGAAACTAAAAATCCACTGGCAATAAACCTCCATCAGCAAAATGAAAACAAACACAAATCAATTACGGGCGCGGGGGGGGGGGAAGCATGCAAGAGCCCCTGCCTCCCCTGCCCACCCTCGCCGACACCTCTTCCTTCCATTACGAGAAAACTTTCTGGCTGTTTATTCGAGGAGGGGGGGAGGGAGCTGGCCGAGGGATGGGGTGGGGGGTCGGGAGGGGGGGGGGGTAAAAATAAGAGGAGCAACAACAACAACAACAATAATAATAATAATAATTCAAAAGGAAAAAGGAAAACCAACAACAAACCAAAAGCAAAACGCAGTGAGTGAAAAAAATTGCAAAACAAATGAAATCCCAATACCTTCCCGTCTCATGCCAACTTTGAGGCATTTTTTGAGGCGGCAGTACTGACACTGATTGCGGTGGTGCTGGTCAATGGGACAGTTCCTGTTGGCACGACAAGTGTAGCTGAGATTCCTCCTTACACTCCGCTTGAAGAAACTCTTGCAACCCTCGCAGGTAAACTGGCCATAATGTTTGCCACTAGACTTGTCCCCACAAACCACACATTCAATGTGCTGCTGCTGCTGCTGTTTGTCTCCTTGGTTCTGCTGGCTTGGCGGGTTGGTCTGGGCTGGCGTACTGGGAGGGCCCCCGGGCCCCGGGGTCTGTGGGGTGTGCGGGGCCCCGGCCGGGGGTCCCTGCACCGGCGGGGCTTGCGAAGGCTGCGTTCCCTGAGCTCCGGGCACATCGTCCTGGGGGTCTCGCCACGCACCGACTACCATTGCCATATCTATTGGACACCGTTTCCAAACTTCCTGTTCCCCCTTTATTTTCAAAGTTTGTTTGCTTTGCTTTTCAGCTCAGCTTTGCAGCAGTCTGTTTTTTTTTTTTTTTTTCCTCCTCCTCCTCTCTCTCTCTTTCTCCCCCACTCTCTCTTTTGTTGCCTTTTTTTTTTTTTCCTCCTCCTCCTTTTTCTGCCCCTCTCAGCGGGGTCGGGGCGGGGGGAGCTCCCGGGGCCGGCGGCGGAGGTGCGGGCGCGGGGGGGGGCGAGCGGCGCGGCGGCGGCCGGGGCTCCAGGAGAGCGGAGAGAGCCGGGGGGGTTGGGGGAGAAAAGGGGGAGAGAGAGAGAGAGAGAGAGAGAGAGAGAGAGGAGGGAGGAAAAAAAAAAAAAAAAATCTCTTCGGAGATCTCCCCCTCTCTCTCTTAGAGCTGATCTGCAGCAGAGGAGTTGAAGGAGGAGAGGCGGGTGTCGGGGGGCCAGGTCCAGGGAAGCTCGCAGTCAGCCATTCAGGAAAGCCATCAAAATAAGAATGAATAAAAGGTTAAAGATTACACACACAGCGGAAAAAAGCACGCACAGCTGAGGAGACTTTTCTCGGCGCGGAGTGCGGACGGTCTCGCCGTAGTTTTGGGAAGTCCAGCTTGCGGCAGCAACATCAACTGCGATCGCTTTGTTTTTGTGGGCTTTTTTTTTTTTTCCTCCTCTTTCCTCCTCTCTCTCTCCGCTCTGTCTCTCCTCCCTCCTTCGCTCGCTTTAATTCTTCCTCTCCGCCGCTCCGCCCGGGCGCTGCTCTCTGCCTCCTCTCTCTCTCTCTTTTCTCTCCTCCTTTTTTTTTTTTTTTTTTTTTTTTTTAATTTTCTCTCGGTGCGTGCGGGTGGGTGGGGGGGCTGTCTCTTTTATTAATTATTATCAGCGGTATCTCCCTGCCGGTGGCCGATCTTCTCCCGGTGCTGCTGCTGCTGCTGGTGCTGGTGCCGGTGCCGGTGGTGCTGCTCGGGCTCTTGCCGGTGCTCGGTCGCCGGTGGCGGGTGCCGGGGTGCCGGTGGCGGTGCCGGGGTGTGCCGGTGGCGGTGCCGGGGTGCCGGTGGTGGTGCTCGGGTGCCGCCGCGCTGCCTTATGCTGCTTGTGCCGCCTCGCAAGTGGGCTCTCGCCTCCGCGCCGCCGGTGCTCACGGCGCGGGCGGGGGAGAGGGGGGCGGCGGGGGGGGGGGGGGGGTTGCGAGGAGGGAGGGAGAGGAGGAGGAAGGGGAGGGAAGGGGGGGGGGGGAGGGAGGGAGGGAGGGAGGGAAGGAGTCAACTCGGCAGCGCAGCGCCCGGCCGGGATGATAAAAGAGGGGAGAGGAGGAGGAGGAGAGAGGGAAGGATCACAACCCAGCGCGCAGCATCGCTCTGAGGGGGGGGGGGGCGCGCTGAGGGAGGGGTGTGTGTGAGGGGAGGGGGGGGGGGGGCGAGCCCTTCCCCCAGCGCCCCCCCGGCGAAGAGGGAGGGAGAGAGAGGGAGGAGGAGGGAAGAAGAAGGAGGAGGAGGAGGAGGAGGAGGGAGGGCGGCCGGGCGCGCTCCCCGCCGGCCGCTGGCCCCGCTGGCGGAGGGAGTGAACTTTGACACGGCTGCTGCAACTCGGCGCGCGTCGCCATGGCGACCGGGCGCCTTGCGCGGCGGGGCCGGCGCGGCCTGCCTGCCTGCCGCCTGCCTGACGGAGGGGCTGCCTGAGTGGCCCGCAGCGCGCGCGCCGCCCCACGGCCCTCATTGGCCCGCGCCGCCCTTGCGCGGCCTCGCCATGGCCGACGACGACGCCCGCGCGGTCCTAGAGGCCGCCGCCGCCGCCTCCTGTGGTGGCGGTGGTGGTGGTGTGGGGCAGGGCGCTGCGCGCTTCGCCCCGCCGCCTCCACCTCCTCCTCCTCCTCGCCCTCACCTGGGGAGCTTCCCCCCCTCGCCCAGTCACGGAGGGGGTCAAGGGGGTGAAAGAGGGGAGAAGTGGAATAAAAATGAAGTGGGGTGATGTTATGAGGGGGATCAACCCCGAGGGCAGGCGCCGCCCCGCTCCCTGACCGGGGCAGGGAGAGGCCGGGGCCGCTCACGGCTCCGCCGCACCTGCGCGGGGTTTGCGCGGAGGTTCCGCGCCCGGTCGGGCTCTACCGGGCTCCACCGGGCAGGGCAGGGCGCTGGGAACCCCCCGTGCCCCCTCAGCGGGGTCCCGGCCCCGGCCCGAAGCCGTCCCGCTTCTCCCTCGCCCCCCGCCGCGCAGCACCGCGGGGAGCCTGGGCTCATCCGGCCGCCTTCAACTTTGTTTCTCTGCGCTTTTTTTTTTTGTCTCTTTTTAACGTGAATTTTCTGTCACCCGCCCTGCAGGCGCAGCGGGAGCAGCAGCCGAGGGTAGACCCCCTACGGACGCGGGGAGAGCCGCCCGTCTCTGCATACACCGCGACCGGCCGGGGGACGGAGAGAGAAGAGGAAAAAGAGAGAAAAATAAAGCATAAAAAAAAAGCAAAACCTGAAAAAAAAAAAAGAAACAACAAACAAACACAAAACCTCCTCAAAGAGAGGGAGAAACACCAGCTCCCAGCCACGCATCCGTGCCCGCTCGCCCCCGGCCCCGCAAAAGGACTCAGCGCCCCGCACCTCTCCCCGCTGCTCCCAGTTCTGTGACGCAGAAATATCGGGGTCCCCCCCGCCGCAGGTGCCGAGGGGATGAGGAAAGTGCCCGAAGCCCCCAAAAGTGTCTTTTTATCCCCCTGCTCAGCCCCCACGGACGGGGATGCTCGGAGGCTCGGTCTGAAAAGACGAGGCTGCGGCATCCCCGTCGAGGCTGCCGGGGCGAAATTCGCTCTCCCCGAGGAGGGGACGAGTTGGGGCCGGGGAAGGCTTTGAGGATGGGGAGAGGAAACCTTTCCCGGTAAAAGGAGAGCAACAGCCTTCTGGTTCCCAAATAACCCGGCCACCCGGCCCCGAGGAGGTCACCTTTCGGGGACAGAGGGGGAGAAGGTGGGGGTGCAAAATGCAGGATAGTCACAGATTGTTGCTGATGTTGAATTTCCTGAGGAAAAGAAAAAAAAAAAAAAAAAGGCTTTCCTGTCTCGAATCTGACAAAGTAAACAGGATTAATTCACCATATGCAAAAAAATGCATTAATACCGTCCTGACAAACGCAGAAATCAGAAGAGAAAGCGGTTTTAGCAGGACCTGCGATAGGAACAGTTTGAACGTATGATCGTAAAAATGAAAAGCCATTGATACACGCTTAAAAGCTGCCGTATACGCTGATTGCTCAAGCATTAATGAAGAATGCCCCAGATTAACTATTTGCTCTTGCAGGGATGTAGCCATATAACTATCTATTAGCACCATTAGATGCCTTGCTATTTATTTGAAAACACCTCTGCGAGGGGGTAGAGGCAGAAGAGGCGAAGGTAGAAATGGTCTGCAGCTAATTCTGCTAAATAATATCTGCAAGCCGAGCGCCTCGAGAAGAAGGGGGAGATTCCCAACTGTCCTTCTCCGAGCCCAGTCACAATAGAACCGCTCTCTTTGAAAAGTCAGACTGTCTTGGTTTCCCCAAATAAATAAACGCATCCCTCCTGCCATTTTACTGCAGATGTAAATTTATTTTAATGAGAGGGAGTGGAAGGATTTATTTTGCTAAAATAGAGTTGGGGATAGAGCCGGTGTAAATCTTTGGGTTTTAAAAAAGAGGAGGAAGGAGGGGGAAGCTGCTTTCCCGGCAGAAAGCTGCCTAACAGTCCTCTAATTCTTTCTAGATTAAATCGCAATATGAATACAGCATCGAACAAATACCGAGTTTCGCTCTGAACTCAGTGGAAAGCAGTTACGTCTAACAGAATTCAATGAATTCCTCTTCTCCCTCAATGTAGTATGTGTGTGTTTTTCTCTTCCACCACACTGAAGTTCCATGAATAGGGAAAGTGGCTCCTATTGTGTGCCTCTGAACTTCCAAGTCAATGCAATTTTTAACCACTGGCTTGTGGTACTTTGAAAATCACCAGGGGCTGTCAGAGTTGGGTCCTCTGAAAAATTTACAGTGCTAAATCAGAGCATATGCTGTGAGAGAGGAAAAAAAATTGCTTAAGATTGGAGCAAGTACAGTATCTGGCTGCCCCCTAGTGTAAGTCTCTTATCTGCCTAAAATTCAACTTTAAAAGAAAAGGATCTCTTAAAGGGAAACGACTTTTGGCTCACGTATGCATACGAGAATGAAACTTCTGTACATTTTAATCTGATTAATTCCTAAGGATTTAAAATTAATTGGCTTGGGCACTCCTAGACCGGACTATAAGATTTCTGCAGCAGGGTTTCTGCGAGCCCTGGACCGAATAGGTATTTTTAAGGCATAGTGGTAAGGGATGGGGGGGGGGTGGGGGGGGGGGGAAGAGAGAGAGATCCTGTTTTGTGATTTTTTTTTTTTTAAACGAGGAACCGTGCCTCGCACGCTGTTGTCAGAGCAAAACACTTTTGCTGCCTTAAGTCAGACCTGCGCCTTTTGCAATAATACAGGATAAATAATTGCCTTAAAGCCTGAGCCGCGCTGCCAACCACACCTTCGGCGGGTGAGTATATTCCGGCTTCTTTCCATTGTACGTGCTCTGCCAGGGAAGCGACCGGAGGGGGAGAGGGGAATCTCAGCACCAGACCTTCCCCACCGACCTTCTTTTTTTAAATTATTATTATTTTTGGTACCTAAAACTGCGGCCGCAGCCGGCGGCGCTGGGCAGGTGCCGCCTGCGCCCCCCCGGTCCGAGCCGTGCCCCCCCCTTCTGCCGCCCCCTGCCCGGCCGGGCTCGGCTCGGCTTGGCCCGGCATGGCCAGGCTCTGCTTGGCCCGGCTCGGCTCGGTTTGGCCCGGCCCGGCCCGGCTCGGCTCGGCTCGGCTCGGGTCTCTGCCGCCGCTCCCCGCAGCCCCGGCCCCGGGCTCCGCGTCCCGGGCGCCGCTTTGGAAATGACTTTGAGGCGCTTTCCTGCCTCGGACCTGAAAGCCGGATTCCGGTCGTTGGGTTTCGCTCGCTTGTTTGTTTGTTTGCTGCTTGCTTTATTTAGCTAAAGGACGTGCTAGCTGCTGGTGCTGCAATTCCACCGAGTCGGGTCTCCCCCCCCTCCCCTCTTCCCCTCCTTAGAGCAACCCACGTAACCTTAGAAACGATCGTTTAAGACGCACGTTAGCTAACATTTGCTTTTTTGGATTTTTTGTTTTCCTTAAAAGAGAAACACAAGAATCACAACACATTGCCCGAAAAAAAAAAAGTGTCAAAGAAGAAGAAAAAAAACTATAAGTAAACATACCAAAACCATATTTGCCTTGTTCAAGGTCCCAAATCGCTTGCATCTTCCTTTTTCTACCTCTCCTTTAGTTTGGCAGGTGAAACAAACAAACAAAAAAAATAATCAGACCGCTGTTTGCCCCCCAGAAAGATGTGCGTTGGGTAATTAAAGAGAAGTCTCCTTCTTGGTGTTTATCTAAGCGATTGTGCAAACTGATTAAAAAAAAAAAAAAAGAAAAAAAAAGTAAAGTTACAGCCTTCAGGGGGGAAAAAAAGGAGGCAAGGTGAAGGGAATAGATTTCCCACAACCTAAAGGGAAGTGCTTTCGATGTATTATTAGCGATCAGCCTTGGGAGAGAGAAAAAAAAAATCCTGAACACACTCTAACTTTACACAGACAAGATTTCAGGGGGGGCTTTGTACATAGCTGCTTAGGAATGTGCGCCTCGCCTTTAAGAAAAAATCCCCAAGCCCAAGGTAGGAGATGTCTTTGAGTGATCCTTGTCTCTCATTTCATTCCTTAGAAGGAAGAGCGTCTCGCTACACCTTGTTTGGAGCTGGAAAGGCGAGACTTAAAAAAAAAAAAAAAAAAGAAAAAAAAATCACAACCCACCCTTCCAATTGGGGAGAAAAAAAAATAAAGGGGGAAAAAAAATAAGAGGGAAATCTCCTAACTTAATGACTGTGGGGGTAGGATGGATGCGACCGATTTCAGCCCCCCCTTTCCCACCTCCCCCCTCCCGGGCAGGGAGAGAAAGAAAAAAAAAAAAAAGCCAACCGCAAACAACTACAGGCTGAACTATCAACACATGCACCGAAGGGGAAAAAATATATAGTGTCCTGTGTAGGGTCGGCAGGGAACGCAAGCACACGCTACAGCAAGTTGGGAAAGAATCCGAGCTAATCAGCAATCTCTTTCTCTCTCTCTCCCTTTCTCTTCCTCTCTCCCCCCCCCCCCCCCCTTTCACTGCCCCTGAGATCCCAGCTAGAAAGAGGTACTCCACATTTTTTCATTACCAAAAATCCGTTGCAATAATCATTTGTTGCTAATTGAAACCCTTGGAGACATTTTCCCCACCCCCTTCACAAACATGGCAACTTTTAGGCATGGCAAGCACGTTTGTTTTATTTTATTAAAAAAAAAAAAAATACGGTTCGGGGGAGGCTGGAGCCCTCAGCCACGAGGAATATCAGTTCGCCAGCCCCCTTCCCCAGGGGGGGAAACGGGACCCCAGTACAGTGAGGGCTTGGGAAAATTTGGAATACATTATACCGCTTTTGGCAGGAGAATACTCTCCAACTAATGGATTCCTGCTCCTTTTTGTGTGTGTGTGCGTGTATCAGTGTGTGGGGTTTCTGGAAAGAGGGGTGGTGGTCGTGGTGGTGGGGAGCCGAGCTTTTATTTTCAGAAACTGTTATGGTGAGAAGTGTGTCATACTTGACAAATGGAACAAACGCTCTTCCATTTCTTGCTTGTCCTTGCCTTAAAACAGGAATTAAGTTAACCACAGTGCTGCATGTTAATTGCATGTTTACTGGGCTAATGAAAATTACAATGGGGTTTTGCCACCAAGAACAGGGATGAAAAAGTATGGAGGCAATTGTCACCGCAGCCCTCGGGGAGGGCCGGGGCCGGGGCGGGGACGGCAGGGGGGGGGCGGCCACGACCGATATCGATCAGAGGAAGGAGAAATCCTATAACTGCCCCTTACCACCACGCAGAGGGGCTCCGCAAGTTCCTACTCCTGCTAAGTCCATCCAGCACCTGAAAGATGGAGACGTGTCCCACTTGAATGAAATTTTCCTGTCGCCAAGGGGGTGCTGGCATCTGTGAGGGGGGGTCCTTCCCCTGCCCTCCTCACCCCCCAGCCCCACGATGTGCCCCCCTCCTCGCAGGGGTCGGTGGTGAGAGGGACGCAGGGAGCACAGCCCCTCTTCTCGCCGTCTCTCCCCTTTTCCAAAAGCCCCTTTCCCTGCAGGGCTGGAAGGGTGGTGGTGGGGAAAGCCCGAACGGGGGATGTCATGTGTCCCCCCAAATTTATTCTCGAGGTCCGTGGATGAAAGGATGACCTGGGAATTCAGCTGGGTGATAACCATTTTCGTGCCTGAAAACAAACTGCCAAATTAAAGCTAAATGGAAAGAGCAGTGGGAGAGGCAGTGGGAGCAGGGCATGCCGAGCTTGCCCCTACCTCTCTAAAAAGGATTGTTGGGTTAGGAGGGGGACACAATTAAATAGACTGAAGATGATTTAAATACTATCCACGAATAATTCCAGGGAGAAGTCTCCCCCCCGGTGCTGCAGAGCCCTGCATTTGAAAACTTTGGCCCAACTTGTGGCGATAGCTACGGCTCCGCTCCGCAAGGTCAGAGGTGAGGGCTATTTTAACCCTAAAAGCCTGCGAGTGACCAGGGCTGAGGCTGGGCTCGCAGCACTAATAGCCATAATTACCTCCTCCCTCCCTCTCTCCCTCCCTCCCAGGGACATTCCTCGCAGCAGAAACGTTAGACACCGAATTGAAGAAAATCCTGGAGCTGAACATATCTTGTAGGGGGGTGTAAAGAGGGGAGGGGGGAAATAACAGCAATATGAAGGAATTTCAGAGCTCACCCTTTTGCTTGGGGGGATTGAAGCCTTTTTTTTTTTTTTTCCTTTTTTTTTTTTTTTTTTTTTTTTTCCCTTTGCCAGCATTCCCAAGGCGCTGGGTCTTTGTCTTAGAAGGAATGGAGTGTCTGAATGGTGTGAAAGGGACAGAGAGGGTCGCTTCAAATCGATTTTACTTGTCCTCTCTGTCTTTTCGGATCAACGCCCTTCAATGGACACATAGGTGCTCTTTCAACCAAAAACTTGTGCAACATTTTCTGCCTGTATTGGTGCTAAATACAATAAATGCTGGGCAGATTTTTTTTTTCTTTCTTTCCAAAGCAGAAAGCACCCTAATTAAATTGTTTTATATGGACAGTCAAGACAGACCAATTAAGTATGCATTAGTATAAAGATATATACGAGAGATAAGCGCTCTATAGGAGCCCTGTCTAGGCAAGGTGTGTAAAGCGTCCTCTCGAAGAGAGGATGTAAGCAGGTTTTCATATGGATTTTTCCCCTCCATTGCCTCCCATACCCGAGTAACGGGCTGAATAACCTCGCGGAAAGCCATTAGGGAAAGTGGTTTCTAAACAAAGTTAACAGGTGGATGGAGCCGGGTTTACATTCGGATAACAGGCGCCCGGCTGCCCAACCCGGCCCCGTGTCTTTGTGCGGTATCGGGGCTACGTGAGCCCCCCCGCAAGGCTCCGGCACCCCGGGGGCTGCGCACCCGGCCCGCAGCCGGACACCGGCGGGGGCACCCAGCCAGGCGCGGAGCTGCCCCTGCGTGGGGAAGGAATCGCGGGGGGGCGCTTCCCAGGCCGGGCAGGGGGAGAGCTGCACACACGCCCCAACTCCTCTTTCTGCCCGGTTTATCACCCTGGGAAAGCTCTCGTGGAGGGTCAACCCCAGGAGCTGAGCTTTAAGCTCTTCTCCATTCCCATTTTTTTTTTTCCTTCGCTGCAGGTTTTCCACGTTTTTAGAAAAATAAAAAATAAAAAAAAAAAACAGATGAGAAACAACCCGAAAAAAGCTCTCAGCCCCAGCCCTGCTTCAGCTGAACCCGGGGCAGGCAGAGCCGCAGCAGGAGGAGGGCTGGCAGCCGGGGGGGCACCGCGCAGCCCCCCAAAACCCGGGTGCCCTCCAGGAGCCCGATGCCGGGGATGCTGCGTGAAGGGAGCGGGGACCGGCCCCAGCCGTGGCACCGAGCTCCACGGCTGCCACCCGTGGGACAGGGGGGCGCAGGGAAGCCAAGAGCCCGTGCGACGGCTGCCTGGGTTGCCATTCCTTTTTCCAGCAGCGTTTTGGAAGCCCCAGACCACCAGAGAGGGGACGGGAGGTGGGGAAGAGCAAGGCAGTTCTTGCTTAGGTGGCTTAACGCTGCGGTAAACAGGTTGGAAAGAGCCGCTTTTACAGCCTCAATTTCTCTCCTCGCTGGTTACCTTCGAGGGTAAATCATAACAGGCGGTATGGGGGGCAAGGAATTCATCTGAAGGAGATCTCAGCAAGTCACTGCCCGGACAATAGTCCACCTCCTGTTGGGTTGCGTATTGATCAGCAGAGGAGCTGAAGATGTCGCCACACTAAATATTTACTGATCACACACAAATAGCCGGGACTTGAACGATTTTCTCCTGTGAGGAGAGCAGAGAGAGAAGGGTAAATCATTTTATTAGTGTGTATAAAGCAAAGAGCACACTCTGGCTTGGAGTGTTTTAAGATGTGTCTTCAGCTGGATGAAAAGAGTTAGGGAAATCGATATGGAGTGATTAGACGAGCCAGTCGTGTCAAAGAGAGAGGCTGTGAATTTCATGGATTTGGTTATACCGGGAGGGGGAAAATATAGTGAGAGATTAAAGGGAGGAACCCGTTGTAGCAGAGCCAATGAAAAAATAATATCTAATCAGACCCGGCAAAGGTAGGGACGGGATGAGACCCGCATTCCCAAGGAATCACGCCAGCTAGGGAGGACTCGGGGACACGCGTGAAAGGGGCGATCGGGGGGAGAGCAGGAGCCTAAAATGCTCCCGAGCAAAGAGAGGGAAGGCAGAGGAAAGTCGCCACCAAAATGGGGACAAAAGAGACAAGAGTAAAGGGAAGGCGAGGGCTGGAGCAGGCGCCCGCCTGGCTCCGAGGTGAGGTGCGGGGTCGCAGCCCCCTGTCCCCCTCCAGGCAGGGAGGGCAGGCAGCAGGAGGAGGCACGGCCCGTGGGAGTGCCAGGGGTGCAAACCCCTCTCCTCCCACTTTGTCCCCCCCTCTCCTCCCCTCCCTCGCCAAGCAAACGTGGCGAGGGAAATGGATTTTAGCGTTTAACCACCTCATTTTACCCACGTAATGACAAGGCTCGTAATATGTAATCTACAGATTACTGCCATTCGAGGGTGACCACAAGTGGCATTATATATAAAAAAAAAAATAACATAAAAAACATCAGCATTTCTGAAAATGACAAAATGCCTCAAATCATCCCGAGCTGGACGGGTGGGAGCCGGGGGGCCGCCGGAGCAGGGCACGCTTGGGGGAACTTTGCTGGGGACGAGCAAAGGTGGCAGAGCCAAAGGGCACGGAGCTGGGAGCAGGGCAGGGCTCTGCCCATCCACGTTAGATATGTTCTTTAGGGAAGCTCCGCTTTTCTTTCTTTTATTTATTTTTTTTTTATTATTTTTTTTTTCCTTTGCCTCGCCTCGCTGCTCTTTGGGCCGTCTCCCAGCGCTGCCTGCTCTCCGTGCGTTTGCCTTTAGCAGCGAGGGGATGCGACAGCGGAGGGCTGGGGGGAAAGGAGCGACAGAAAAGAAAGTTTGAGCCGCGGTGTGAGAGCTGCTGGCCAAAACAGCCCTCCCAAATTAGGACCCGAGCAGCAGGGCAGATGCTGGAGCAGCTTCCAGCCCCCATCCGAGCGTCCCTCTCCCCGAGCCGCACAGAGCCGGCCGGGCAGGGCTGGGGGGCGAGGAGAGGGTGACTTTTGGCCACCGCTATAGGGGAGGGGGCCCAGGGAGTCTTATCCTGGCCCGTGGGCATCTCCCGTGGGGGCCCCACCCGTGCTCGGGACGGGCGCCGGCTGCGCCTTTTTTGGGGGGGAGCATTGGGTGTGGAGGGGGGGGGGGATTGGGGCGATGCGCTCAGGTGTGAGGCTGCGAGGGCCTGCGAGCTCTTTGGCGATCAGCCCCTAACCTCCTTACCTAATTCCTTAGATTGCAGATAGGAAGAGTCTGACCCCGGAGGTCGGGAAGAGCTGGGTTTCATTAACCCTTCCCGCTCCGGCCCCGCCGCGGGTTAACGGCGCTGGACGGGGGGGGAGCGGGCGTGTGCCGGGGCGGGGGGCAGGGCGAAGGGGTCAGGGGGGGCTCTGCTCCCCCCAGCCCAGGGCAAAGGGGGCTCAGGGAATCGGCTCCGCTTTCCCGGCACCGGGAGTTGCCCGAGGGACCGCCACCGGGCCGGCAACGCGTTCCCTTCACACCATTCTTGATTTTTTAAAAAAAATTATTATATTTTTTCAATCGTTTTCCAAATGGGAGGAAAGGCACCAGTCTGGAAACGCCACATATTGCAAAAGGCAAAGCGGGGTCCATCTTTAGGACCAGCACCAATCTCTTTAGCTTGTCCACAGTCGAGCTGTAAGCTTTAAAGATTTAAAAAAAATATAATAATATCCAGGCAAGCTTCTCGGGCTGTATTTGGCTTGTAACACACCTGGTTTATATTTTAATAGGTAGTTACACTGTATTGATTCAGGGTACATCAATGATGTTGAAAGTTAATAACTCTCAAATTATATCTATCTGCCTCCATACATAATTGCATACACAGTATAACACTGGAAGAATTTGCATTTTGCTGCACATTCTTTGTTCTTAAATCTTTTAACACATTGAATTGTTCCTTTGAAGAAAATGCTATTGAACCGCATGTTTAAGGAAAAGATGCTTCTAAACTATATATTTAAGCAATGAAATTGTTGAGTGAAATACAGGTTTCTTTGTATTTCACACAAACCTTGCCATCCGCCAATCTTAACCTATACATCTGAAATGCCTTTTTTTTTCCTCTTTTTTTTTTTTTTTTTTTTTCCTTCTTCCAGTCAGAAGGCAGAAATATGTGAACTGCTGAGAGAGGTGGGTACTTTTTGGTAAGTATGTTTAGATATGATCTTCAGATACATTTATTGTACTTTCAAATTCTTTGGATACTAATTGAGCTAGCAAACAATATCCCAGCTGAATGTCTCAACTCCTTCCCTATTTAACAAACGCTTAATATAGATTTATATTGTAGCCATCCATCTAGTGAACAATATAGCTGAGCAGTCAACAAAAAATAAAAAAAATGTTAAAACCAAATTATACATGCTGCCTTATTTCTGACTCCTCTTCCTTTCTGCACCTCTGAAATTGAACTCTTTACAGACTATATATATATATTTAATTTCTGAGTGACAGATCAAAAATAATTTGCAGAATCAGAAGTGGATGGAAGTTTCAAATAATGTCTCTAAATATTTCATATTCTTACTTATAGTACCAGCCCACCAGCTGTAAAAAGGAACCATTCCCTATTTTTTTTTTTCTCTGCTAGTTTAAAACTACAGAAGGATAGATTATTTAGGCTGGCAGTTCCTATTTTCCAGGGCCTGCCTCAGAGATGACATAAATAGAGATTGAATGATCAGAAAAACAAAACAAAACAAAACCCAAAATAAAACCCAAACCCTGGACAGGAATAGAGACAGACTGCTATATAACTGCATCTGAACAATGTTACATACTGCATTAGGGGGTGGTCAAAAAAAAATAGATTGCATATTTATAACCTCATAATTAAAATACATCCTTATCTCTCTCCTTTGAAAGGTTGCAGCTTTCTTGGAAGTATTTTGAGTGCATGTTTTAAGCTCCATGTCCTGAATTGAATTAAGATGAGCTGTTTTGCCCAATACTAAAATACCAGTTTGCAATGTAAGGTTTAAGTTTCAACCACCTATCAGTCACTCTATCATTTTCTTTGTATTTTTCTCTCCTTATGTTCGCAGACCTTATATAAAATGGTTTTAGTTTATATCAGATTCTAATTTCTGTGTGCAAGAAATTAGTTGATATCATCCAAAAGAATTAGTTGTGTTTGACGGAGGTAAATTGGATGAGAATTTTTCACGTGCAAAGAGAGTTCAAGCCAAACCGAAAACTTTAAAGCAAAGGGATACCAGCAAACAGTGAAAAATGGCACGTCTGCTCCCTCTTGACAAGCTTGCATTATATCACATGCTAGGAAACAGAAATTTCTGAATCTAAGACCAGTTTTAGTTTTTAATAGGAAATAATTACATGGAACTTTATTTCCAGAGAGAACGTCCCTCCCAGCTACAGAGTTCTGCTTTGATCTGAGTATTAACTGGTAATAAAATAACCATATTTTGGATCCCGAGCATATTGATGCTTAAAGGAATGTTATGCTTTCAATCAAACTCTAACTTCAGATTATCCAAAGGTATTCATCCTCCCTTTGTCAGAAACCAATTTGTTCTTTTACTCCAGCAACCACTCACACGTGTTTTGCTATATTTTGTCATTTTATAGTAGAATTTGCACTGTCGAGGCGGAAAACTTCTACATGCAGTGAGATCATGTTCCAGCCTGGCAATTTGTGCTGCTTAGCACACAGTCCCCCAGCCAGGCTATTCTTTGCACTTGTTGTACTCTACCACCATCGCTCATCTCAGAGAGCGACTACTGCGAATGCCTTCTAAGCAGGGTTTTGTTTTAAATCTCCAGATTGGTATTTTATTTTATTTTTTTTTAGTTTTATTTTTTACCTGGCAAATCAATCACTGGGACCCATCCCGAACAATTAACCTCCTCTTTATATGACGGACCCAAGTACAGCACTTCATAAAGACATGAAAAGGACATCCCAGACACCAGGACCCGAGCCCAGGCTTGTCACAGAGCATAAAAGGAGAGCGAAGGGGAGTTTTTATCTCTTTGCCCAGCAAACTCTTAACAGGTCTAAGTTTCGGTGTGACAATAAACCAGTTTTGATAACGCAGCTCATGGGCTTCTCTGCCACATAAAGTTTTCTTAATAATAAAAAAGAAGAAACTTTATCCCTGCTAAATTAAAATAGGGCAGATGTTGGATATGGTTCGTATTAGCCAGCCTTTCACCCCTTTGCCCCTGGCACTAAAGTTCTGACTTTTGCTTTATACCATGTCTGTTTCTAACTGGAAGGTATTAGTCCTGCCCTCGCTCTCTTCTCGTATTTATTTTTTCAGTGTCTAAAATTAAACCTATTCATTTAGCAACATACATTCTACTTCAGCTTGCTAAACCTGGCCAGGGAGGGGAAACTTTTTCCAAAAAGTGATGCACCACTGACCTTAAAAGAAAACACAAGGCAGGGAAAGCTGTTCTTAAAAGGTTTATTTCTAGAGAGTTTTGTAGCTCTGTTGACATTACAGGGATAATGGCTGTATTGCAACGGGCTTTCAAGGCCCAAGAGGTTTACGTTTGCTTCTGACCATAAGTATAATAAAATTTTAAAGGTGCAGGAAGTCTCATCACTTTAGATATTTAAAACTAGATTGGAAAAAACCCTTGGGAACCATATATTACAGTGGACAGCCCTGCTGAAAAAGAAGGGCATAGGCAAACTTAAAAAAAAAACACCAACATCCCCCCCAACCCAAAGAAAAAAAAAAAAGCCCCAAAGCCCCAGCTTTTCCATGCTAGCTATATGAAAATCCTGGCTATTAAGCTACTAGGATAGTGCAGCTCTTTTCTCCAGGGCTGTGAAGATAGAATTTATTGTCCATTTGGAGCGATCAAGTTTAGGCTAATAAAAGGCCCTCTGTAAGCAGAAATGCCAAAGTTGATGTTTGGCGTAGTTTTCAATGGCGGAGTTTATATAGGATGGGGCTCTGCACTATTTGAAATTACTCATATCTCAGCAGCTGAAGATGATTTGACATACAGAAGTAAACGATAGTAGGCAACGGCTGGAGGTTAATCAGCCTTGCTTTCTGAACTGGACATCTGAAAGCAGGAAAAAGTGAAAGCTGCTCTCTCTATCCCTTTCCTTTTCTAAGGCGCTGCTAACTTTTATGATTTTTTTTTTTTTCTCTTCTTCTTTTACTATCTGTCTTTGTGCCTGAGGGCCAGTGAAAGAACACTGCAGATTCTAGATTGCTTTCAGAGTTTCCCTTTGCTGATGATGGATTACCATGTCAATTTAAACGGCATAGGATTAATTTGTTTCAATGATTTCTCTTTAGGCTGAATGCCAGTCTTTTTTTTTTCTATCTCTCTCCTTGCTCTTCATAATAATAATAATAATAATAATAATAATAATAAATCCTTAAAAACCCCAAATGCTTTTGATATCCCACATTAAAAAGACAATAATAGAAATAGACAAGTTAGGTGTAATGTTGCAACACAGTTATAGGTTTGAGTGTTTTTATCTCATTCTAAGGGGCTGAAGCATACAGTCAGTCACATTAAAATGAAATTGGATCCAACGTTTATTCAATAAATACTTGTCTTGTAGGTAATCCAGAGCAGAGTGCTTTTGACACATAAGGACTTAATTTGTCTTGGATAACAAGTTATTAATATGGCACATTTAAACTTGCCACCTACAATAAGGTCATTTAGACCTCTAATATGACTCGTGAGAGAACTTCATAAAGCCAGAAACAAAGTTTGAGGCTGCCTTGGCGTGGGGCAGCGCTGCTCCCAGAGCAGGCATGCAGCTCGGGCTCCGCTCTCTAGGAAGAAAGTTCAGAGCAGGAGAACGCACCCAAGGCCAACCAAACGGTTCGCATCTGCTCTTCTCTGAAAGGCAAGTGTAAATGGAGTAAAGAGGAAAAAAAGAACCCAAACACACAGTTTTGAATGAGTAATCTCGAAAGCTGTGCTGCGTCTGCTAGCAAACTCATCGCAGCTTTGTGAGTGAAAAAAACAACATTTGGTTCCGAGGGGAAATTCGCCCGCATTTGCACCCTGCCTCATCCATGTGCTTTGCAATTTTCTTGCTTTTAATAATAAGCGAGGAAGTTGGAACATAATCCACCCATAAATGTTATTGCAGTAATTTGACTGCACTGTGTTTGTTCATGCATTAGGCGTACACGTAAAGAGAAGTGGGGCTGTATGGTGGTGATCCTCCCACAGCCTGAACAAACAGAGATGTTTTGGTATATATTGGATTTCAGACCCCGAATAGTTTGCAATAGCTTTAAAATTTGGAAAGCTGGAGTTGGGGTGTTTAGTTTCAGACCTTGCCTAACCTAACCATGCCTGCAAGAGTCCCAGCAGGACAGGAGCACGGGGGGCATGCCGCACAGGACACAGCTTGTGGCTGGCAATTCCTTCCCCACGCTGCACATGTGAGCATCACTGTGCTGCTTTTTGGTATTAAGCTCTTGATTGCTCTTGCCCTGGCAGATTCTGTCTCTTTAAGTAACTAAATCTCATTTTTAAGCTCTTCCTGGGAAAAGGATGTTACACATGAGTAGAAAAATGCAGGCAAGAAAGGCTAATTGAATGAAAAGAGAGAATTAGGTTAAAAATAGAGTACAATCTAGTATCACATTTTCACTAGTGTAACCTGAAATGAAGGTGTCTCCAAGTCCCTAGTGATGCCAGAGTGTTTAGATGTTGGGCACAGATGGAGACACCTATTGAAATGTGTCTGAAGAAGATTAATAGGACTTGTCAGTGTTGGGAAAGCACTGCTTTGCTGTAAATTTCTACTAGCACAAGATGAATTACCGATGAATGCTCAGTTATCAACCCCATCACTATCATTGGACACTAAATCAAATTGAGCAGTTATCTACAATCAGAAAATTTCTTTTAAAAATAGGCATACACCTTTAGGCTTAAACTCTTTAATAAGACAATAGTCTCGATGGTATGTGTGTGTTCGCTAAGGGATGCATTTTAAAGTTCCTACACAAAAAGCTTCTGTTCTGAAACGAACTCTGAGCTTAGTGTGAAATCAGGCTTGTCAAACAATAGAAGATATTCAGAAAATACTGGTTGCATGATATAATGTTCTGCTGGGGGCCGGATCCAAAACACATTTTCAGCCGTGTCATTAGATTTTGGATCAGACCTTATTTGTGAATGGCTTTTTGTCATCACTCCTCTCCCTTTATTTTTGGTGCTGGTAAAAAACTTCTCTCTACCTTAAAGACTGAGCATCCTAATCATGTAGTAATGCAAAGTAGCTGTCAAGGTGCGGGGTGTAAGTAAAATAATAACATCCCCCCTCCCCAACATATTTAGGAAATGACAGCTTAATGTAATGAAATATGTGATGAAAGAATCAATGAATAAAATTTTACCTAGGAATATTTCTTTTTACTCCTTTAAAAAGGGGAAACTGTCACAAGGAAAGCTATCACAAGCATTCACCAGCCCAGTGATAAAGCATATTAGCTGCATTCACCGTGTGATGCTGCTGCTGACAATGATGTTAAATAAGCATTACATATTTTTAGTTTCTAGGACTTCTCTCCCTCTCACCCAGGCATGGCACTGCTTTATCCAGGGAGATTTATCGTGGCATGTTTTCAGAAGTCAATTTTTCCCTTTTATTATAGACAAGGGCAGTCATTTATGTTTAGGGAGGGAGACAGGTACAGTGCCTTTATCTGATCGGTGTCCCCAGCCCCAGCCACCTTCTTAATCGACGGCAAATTCCCGCTGTGCAGGATCAGGCCCCCTCCGGGCACCTTCTCAGCCAAGGAATGTATCCTTCCCTTCTCCTCCACATATCTTACCTGTGATGTATGCTACTTTTCGAGGAGGGAATAATATGCCATTTACCACAAAGCACAGCTTCAAAGCCTTTGTGTGTTTTGCATCCCCAGCCAAAGCTTTTTATTTACCACCTTAAGAACGTAACCAGCTAAGGGATAGTAGCCGTTATTGTCTTCATCTTTACACCCTCATTTTCACGCAGCAAACATCCCATATTAGGGCCAGATTCTCACTCAGATGGAAGTTATTAACTTTAAGCAGAACGGAGCCGATTTCAGCCAGCCGCAGCCCGTGCCCTCCTAACACAGGCTCTTTAAAGCATCTCCTTGTTCTTTTTTTTTTTTTTTTTTTTTTTCTTTCCTTTGGAGGGCATGAGTCTTTAAACATGTTTGTTTTACAGAAAGTGGTGGTCGATTCCTAAGTTTTTTTCCCCAACAAACATGGAAAGAGAATATTAACAGGGAATATTAATAGAGCCGAGTGCGGCACGGTGCTAGTTAGCTTGTAGTAGCCGAGAAATATGAACTAGTGAACATAATCCATAAACTCCATTTGGTTACTATAATACTCCAATCTGTATTTATTACAACCCCACTCTGATGCTTATACAACTGCAATTGCTAGATTTATACACTCTAATGGTTTCACAATAGGAAAAACCTGTGTTCTTTATCTTTCTTTTCCTGTCCAAAATAACCCCTTCCACATATACGTCAGGCTTCCCTGGACCTTGTCTGGGTTTAATCACAGGCTGTGGGACAAAATGTGCATTATTAAGAAATATAAATATTTTCAGAAGCAATCAAAGGGTTGAAAGATTGATTCGGCATGTAGATTGGATTTAATTCGAAGCAGCTTTGTTCTAATGAGGACTACTGGGATACAAAGACAGCAGCCGCTTATGGCCACCAGTTGGGAGCTTGGATTCACTGCAGTAACCTGTCAAGAATTTCACCCAACTGCCAGGTATTAAACAGCAAAGTGTGGGGGAAGGTGATTTTCAGCATCCTTCGTCAGGGGCTGGATTAGGATTTTGGAGCCCCTGCTTTACTGAAATAACAATTCTGGCTAATTTCTCACTGCCCACAGGGCCAAACCCTGCAGTCCAAAGCTCTCACTGACTTTGGTGGCCGCTTTGCCCAAAGTTAAGGTGGTAAAACTTGGCTCAGCAGCAAGTGCAGCAAACCCCAGAGCTCTGCAGCAGTTTGCCCTGGTGTGTCTGCTTTTGCAGTGACTTCTTAGATTTCACTACCTGCACTGCAAGATATGTCGGGACTCTTATTTTAATTTTATTTATTTATTTTTCTTGCATAGGGAGTTTTTTTTTTTTTTTTTTCCCTGCAAAAGTGAAATGCTGGCTTGGAAGCTTGTGTCCTCGATGGGTGACCCAGCAGAACTGCCATGCTCATCCTGCATCCCAGGGAAAAGCCTGCAACGTCCAACAAAGCATCCTTGGAGAGGGAGCTGAGCAAAAAGGGACACTCCTCCACTTTGCCCTCAGACTTTAGAAAAAAAAAAAGTAAAATTTCTGTGCGTGCTGCAGGGGGGTCACGTCACAGGTACTTGGGGAGCGCAAGACCCTGTCAGCTTTCCTAAATGTTGAGCGTACAGTCGGAATCACAGCACACACAGGATCAAACACCGACTAGTTTCTCCCTCCCCTTACCCCCCCCTTGCCTACTTTTGTCCATAAAAGCAATAGAAAGAGAGAAAGCTTGAATTTTCTGAACTGTTTCACCCATCCACAGCTGGAATTCCAAAGTGAAATGAAAATGCCTTTAAAATCAACCCTACATGGGAGCCTGAGAGAACAAGTTTTCCTTTGTTGTAGGGTATAGTATTATTTGCTGTAGGTTTTTGATATACATTCTAAATTAGGCCTGCAAAGGAATGCTTCATCTTTAATTCATCACTCTCAGCTGAAAGAGATTAGCAATGTCTAGCACGCACCCTTCGTATGGTGCTGACCTCATCAAGTATGGCCTGAAATTAATTAGCCTCATTCATTCCAAATGGAAAAGGATAATGGAGCTGCATTTTAGAGATGACCATCACAAATTGTATGCAGCATATTTAAAATCCCTCCCCCCTCGCTCCCCTCCCCATTTAAAAAACTATGTAGATTAAAATTCTTTCCAGAACTTGCAATATGTCAGAGTTATCAAGGCATTGGGAGCAGAAACCACTCACTTTTTATTTGTGGAACTGGGAGCCACATTTTGTGTGTGTGGCTGTAAAAGCAGCAAGTCTGTCTTAATGGCAGAACACCTGGAATTAATTTGATATTTCCAGGTGCTCTGGAAAACTGGGGCATCAAGCACTTGGTGTTTAAACATTCTTCCACCCGCTCACTTAAATCAATATGAAAGTGGTGTCCCTTTGTCATTCATACATGCAAAGTGCTAGCACAAACTCCAGCTTGGCTTCAGAGTCCTACATCACTCATAATCTAATTAGAAATCAGAGCAGAGCTGAAGCAGCATTCTTTGTGGATTCTTGGGCAGCAAATAGGGATACTTGTCTTTTGTTTCCCTCCCCGATTGCATCGTTCACAAGCTTTCACACCACATCTCTAAAGGTGGTTAGGTGCCTCAAGATGTTGACAGGCATGAAGGACAAGATTATTTAGGTATTTAGGTGCCAACCCCGGGTGATTTCAAATGGAATTAAGCAACTGGATGTTACTGGGTGAAAAAAAAAAGAAAAAAGAAAAAAGCTTCCAATGCAAACGAAAAGCTCTAACCTTAAACACGACTGATTTTTTTTTTTTTTTTTTTCCCCCCCACAGTAGTATTGCCCACAGGGTGATTTAACAGAAGTCTGCTGATTTTTACCATGGTCCAGCACTTAGCTTTGTGCAGTGCCTCTGTGGCCAGGCACTGCGCTGCCCTGTGCTCTGGTTGCTTCCCCAGAGACAGGGAAAGCAGCAAAGGATGTGGGGTTTCTCCCAGGATTTTGGAAGATGCCTCAGACAATGGTGAGGAGTGGGCCAAAACCCAGGTCCAACCTGGATTCCTCCCTCTGGGTACTCTTCTCGCCAATGCTGACTGCTGATGGATCACAGCAACATGGACATTCCCCTCTCCTTGCTCCCCAGCAGCAGATCGCCAGGAGGCCCTGAAAGAATCTTGTGGGTAAGAGACGTTTTTCCTCACAAGTAATGCCTTTTGAAACTCTGGATTTTGAAATGGCAAGGTCAGAACAGTGCCTCCGATGCCAGGGGCTGGAGAACACCCCTGCAGATTGTACACCAGAGGCTGGATACACTGGGGAAAGTTTCTGAGAAAATTGACAATTAATTATTCCTTTTTAACAAATATTTGTCTTCCAAAGACTCCATTCATTAAGGCTGCCACTGAATCCAGGATTGAACCTGTTATTATTAATCCTAAATTAATTCACATTTGTCTACCATGAACAAAGCTGCTGGCCATCTGATAATCCTAACTTGCTCGGGAAGAAAGAATGAGCAAATGTTATAAGCAGCAGGTGAAATCATACCACAATTATTAAGCCCTCTTTCAGGGCAAGCACAGGATAGATTAAATTGTTATGTTAGGCCATGTTGTGAGCCCACGTCAATTTTGTTTGAGATCTTATCTTAGCTGAGAACTGTTTCCTCCTAAATTAAACTAAATGCTGAAGACATGAGAAACATATTGACCCAAAGATTCAAAACTTTGGACTCAGCAGCCTTCTGATCTTTTGTTCACAGAGTATCGAGTTGTAAAGCTGCAGAATATTAAATAATCATGATTATCTTCAACTTGCCTAAATTCATTTGTTGTACGGAAACACTGGCATGGATTTTCCTTACTGTTTTTTTCAGAACAAGGTGTTGATTCTGCCTGAAAGCTGGTTTCATTTGCCACAGAACTTACAGTCTGTGGTCCTACGCTTATATTAAGTCTCATGCACTAGCCAGGTTTCGTCATTTATTCTGTCTCTGGTGCTCTTAATCTCCCTTTGCCAAACCCCATTGTCCCATACATAAACAACCCAAATCGTACAGCCACAACGAATGAGCTATACTGGTACTTCATTCAGCTGTTATCATGCACAAGCAGTTCTTGAGATTCAGAAATGCACGGTAATTCACCTGGGATAAGAAATCAGATTTAAAAATGAGCTGAACAGACATTTTTAGGAATAAGAAAGTTTCTAAATAAACCAGCTTTTTAATTCTGCCTTTTCTATATTAGTACTGTAAATCAATATAGTCTGCACTTGGAGGAACCCAAATGAGTTTGAATTGTCATAATTAAATATTGTCTTATTTCTCCCAGCACAGCCAAACAAGGAGTTTTACTCCTGACACAAGACTTTTCTCAAGTAGGGACAACTTACTAACTTACTACAGCAATGATTTAAGCTCCAAGTGGTTCCACATTTTTTAAGAAAACAAATCATCACCAAAATGCATAGCACAACTCATCCCTGGTGTCAAGCACTGAAGAGATGGAATAATAGAAGAAGTAATATTATATAGCTGCTTTTAAAGGCAAATATGATGACTGCACATTAAATAATGTGATCTACCCAGCTGGACTTCCAGTTATGTACAGGAAAACCGTGTTCGTCCATCACTTCACCCACCTCAGCTATAACACTGGTGAATGCCCAACTGGTGGGCATTAATACTAAGCCATAAGTTGGAATGGGAAGAAAAGGGGAGTGCAAAGCTGTATATTAGCTTAGACAAGTGTGATGCCATTGCCAGGCTGAATTCGTTGATGACACCAGGCATTAAGTAAATAAATCTTTACCTACCGAAGCAACAGTTCGCTGCCTTTCAGGAACGACAGCCAGGAGGCAATGCAGCAGATTTACAACAGCAGGTATCAACGCACTGGCTGGAAGCCCTGAGCACAATACAGTGATTCAAAATGGAAGCACACCTTTACCCTGAAAAAAAAACATTTTTTCTTATTTTAGTCTCATTGCAAATGTTCAAGAGTTTGGGTTTGATCTTTTTGGCTGGGGTAAGGGTTTCTGTCTGTGAAGTATTGAGCACACAGAGCCAGCCATTTGGGGATTTTCTATTCTCACCTAGCAAATACTATGGAGATGCTCAATGGCACAATGGGGGGGCTGTGTGGGAGGTCAGGCCCTTCTGTGGGTTCTGGTTTGCTCCAGACATATGTTACCTGTAGTGGTTTCTCCTAAATCGCTGGACACTGACTCCCCTCCCCAGTGAGCATGTGTGTTGGAACTATCAGTATGTCGAGTAGCTATTGCTGGTTTTTACCAGCAAGGTAAAATGAGGTACATTATTTGGCTCCTCTTCTGTAAGATTTTCTTCCCATACATCTTAATGCCACCATCCTTTTCCCTTAATAACAACATAAATGAGTACTCTATTGGTGTAATTACAATAACGGTTCTTTTACTGCAAATACTAGAAGCCTGTAACCTGTAATTCACTTTTCCTGATACTCCTTTATTCTAACACTAGACATGTTATTTTAAAATGTCTGGGACCTCAAAGCTAAATTTATATAGTGATATGTATGAGCAATGGGAACTAAGCATCCTCCTTAGCCCAGGCTTTAGAACTAAGCAGCATCTCTTTGCCAACTGGAGCTTAGTTCACCCACCAATACCATAGTCACCACTCCCACCAGGGCTGCAGTGTGAGAGTTAAGCAAGAGGAAGCATCTCTATTTTAAGGTAACAGCCTATGAAAGACTTACTAGCCAGCAATAAGCCTTCTTTTGCATTAGTCCACAGTAGATCCAGGTGCAATAAGTGTATTTGCTCTCTCTATTGTGAATCTGCCATTCCTTTTGTAACACCAATTCTCCTTCTATTTCAGGGATGAACCTAAGAGGCTGGAGAAGTGCTACATGGACTGTGCCTGTCCTGGCCCACCTCATCAGTGCCTTGAGCTGTGTGAAGCCCCAAGAACCAAGCCACCACCAAGGGCATGACTGGGTGCTTGCTCCTCTCATGGACCATACCTGAAGTACAGCGCCAAGGTTCATCCGTAGCTTCTGCAAGTAGGAGCACTTTGTGTAGGCTCACATCAGTGTGCAGCACACACTTTGTGTAGGCTCACTCTAGTTTACAGGTGTAGTGTTGGTGATGAGCGAGACAATAATGTAAAGATAACCCATGCAAACCCTTTTCTAGAACTGACATTGTTTCATCACTTTCTCTATTTTCTGGATGAAGCAGCCAGCATGAGGAGGGCATGCTGGCGCACATCCCACTTGATAGTTGAAAAGAACAAACTGACAAATGTTTCTAATTTGCTGAAGTTTATCAACATCCCAGTGAATAATGGGTGAATGATATTTTCCTTTGGCTATCCATAGATGTACATGGAAATGCTGATAAACTGACACTTAGTCCAGGGACTGTACAGAAATATATCAGATACAATATTTCTGGTGAAAACCTTTATGGAAAGTGTTTCTGCCCCACGCCCCTGCCGGGAGACACACAGTGATGCTCCCTGAGACCTGGCAGCCCTTTGAAGTGAGCATATGGCCCGCCCAGCTCTTGCAGTACCACTGCATGGTGAGTAAACATGCTGCAATGTCAGAGCAAGCAGTGGGCTGGTTAATAGCAAGAAGTTCTCTGGCTCCTTCCAACTTTACCGACACTTTGGGAATGGATTCCCCTTCTCTGCTGCTGAGGCGAACACTGTTTGCAGAACAGGCAGGAGAAAATGGAGATGATCTCTTTGGGGGCAGGTGGTGTTTGTGGCCCTCTCCCACATAGCTGCTGCTGCAGCAGAAGGCTCTTGGTGTGTTAGGAGATGTGATTTCTGATGGACCAACATTGCCTGCTTTTTTTTTTTTTTTTTCCTTTTTAAGATTCAATGTTATCTGCACGGTAACGAGAGGAGGGACCTGAAGGTAAAACCCCCACCGTTGGTGCAGGTGGTGAAGGGCAGATCAGCGGCTGCAGGAGCTGCATCTCTGAGGCAGCTGACAAAGCCAGGCTGGTTGGTGTGTCGGTGCTAGCAAACAGATCTGGTCCTGCCCCTCCGCTTCTTGCACTGGCAGAACACGGCACTGAAATCACTGGAGCAGGGATCGGGCCAGGAATGAGCGGCTGAGTTGCAAAGCAAATCAATTCCTGCCAAAAAAGTTCAGCTATGCTCAGAAGTATGTAAAGTGTCTGATTTGAGAAGTGTCAAGTAGCATTTGTGACCAATTATCCAAGATGAAGGGGGCAGAGCTATGTTTACATGTACTAATCTTCAGCCAAAGTTTGAAAACTCCAATTCATGGACACGCATCAAATTTCCTTTCCAGGCTTGGCGTTTGCCTGTACGCACGCACGCACATTGCTCGGGGATGACAGGAAAACATGATTACGACTTGCAAATAATACAAATAAAAAAAAAAGTGAGGTGAGCTGCCATGCAGCAGCAGCATGGTAATTAAGCCTATACTATGATAAGTGGGGGAAAAAAAAACCACAGACTGCTGTATGAGTAAAATAGCTTTATCAGCTGAGCTGAAATATTACGGGTGATGTCTCTGCATTGTTATTTTCCACAACCTGTGAAGCCCTGGGAAATGATCTACACAAAAGAATAAGAAATGAAAGCTGCCTCTGCCATCTTCTGTTTAATTAACACAGGTATACCAATTTAATGCAATTAATCAAGATAGTAGGGATTAAACAGTAACTCACAGTTGACAACGACAATGTTATCAATGCTATGGGCATAGAAGGGCTAGAAAATGTGGTGACTGGAAGCACTGTGGGCACGAACAAGCTGACTAGTTTTGGGTGGGTTTCAGGGGTTTGTGCATATCTATTGAAATTTAGGAGCAGCTGATTTTTCATTTGGCTGAGTGTTTTTCTGCCCTGCCCTTCCCTTTCCCCTCTTGGACCTTGCAGGGTAACCCCCAGAGCAGCAACAACTTTTAAACTGATTCTTCTTTCTTCTAACAGGTTCCTGATGCCAAAGGTCTGACCTTAAAATGAGCAGCACACAGGGCAAGAACGGGCACTGCAGCGAGCTCCTGGCCTTCAACCCTTCCACACACGGCTATTTTGGTAACCAGAATGCTGTAGTCATGTTGGGTAAAGGAATAGAGAGGGATTTCTCAGCATATTAACTCTACCAGTGCTGGATGCTGTGTCCCTATATAGGTTGCCTGCCTCTATATAAGACCTTAAGGGCAGATTTTCAGAAATCTTTGGATTTCTTGTCTGCAGGAGAGGCACAGCCCCATTCACTACAATGCTACTCTCCTCATTAATGTTCATCAGGGCTTGAAGTACTGGGACCACTGCTGCTGGCTAAGAAGATGGCTAAGTTTTCTGGGCTCATTCTCTTGGCTTAAGAAGGTTAAATTGGGTGATAATGAGTAGTAACTGTGCCCCTTTTTACAGTGAGGTAGACACTTTCCTTCTAGTAAACAGACAGGGAGATGAGCCTTCTCATCTTGCACAGGTCACCAGACAGCCCTGGGATGGTAAGGGTTATTGGTCATTTACCAAACTGTTTGACTTGGTTCATGGGTGAGAGATGAAAAGCACTGTATTGTGCTACCAGTCCCCAGGGCCAGCCAGTCCCCCTAAAGCAGCATTTTATTTAACAAGGCAACTGCTGGCCCATGGGAACCAGGGAGTTAAGGAAGAGAGGACAGTCACAACTGTAAATGCTTCCTTTGAGCAGATGTCTTAAAGCTGCCCTGAGCCTCACTGCTTCAGTGCTGCAATAGGTGCTCCAGAACACTCAATGGCCAGAATGCTTTTCCCATAAGTTATTCCCCTTCTTCCCACCAAAATTTCCATTAGGTTAATGCAGTGTTTCTCTCTATCCTGGTCTGTTTTGCTCCATCTTGCTGGGAGATGTCCCTTGCTGTTGCAGTGTGAACCACGAGATATTCGGAAGTTGCATTTGTTGTTTGCTAGCGTTACTTTATTGTGGTAATAATGCATCTGCTGAGTCAGCTTTTTTTTTTTTTTTTTTAAATTTAATAGTCGATTTCCAACAAGCTTTTGTTGCCCAGTTCCTGCCAATAGCCAGGAAACAAGCACAAGTCAACACAGAAAATGAACGACTAGTAGGTAAGTGAACAAAGTAAATGCAGGCCATTCATGTGACAGGATCCAATTCATTTTTGTGCCAGGTAGATTTTTTTAAATGGGACTTCTCCCAGCGGAGAGCTCACACTGCTCAAGGCCTGCTTCACTATAAAGACAACACAATTATTCAGGGTTTATTATTACTTTTTATCACTAGTTTTCCAGCCACGAGAAGCAAGGGCAGAGGTGAGATCAGGACCCAGTTTACTGCCATGCACTGTACACACTGTACAGTATGCTTTGCCCTAAAAGCCCTATAAAAGGTGCTATCTGCTTCACGTGGCTGACAAACACACCCAGGATGAGGACCAGGCAAGTCTGAGTGCAGAACCCATCAGAAGAAAAACCAGGAACCCAGCCCGAGCTTCTGTCCTGGGATCCTGATGCCTCTTGGTTCCTTTAAAAAGTAAACCTTTACATTTTACTTTTGTTTGAATCACCAAAATGATCAACTGAATAAATGCTGCATCCTTTGAAACACTATTTATTGTATTTATAGGAAATATTATCCCAGGCTAGTGGAGATTATTAAGAGTAATAAACTCATCAGGAAAAAATGTAGGTTGGGTGTGACTGAGGAACTTGTGTTTTATCCTGCAGTGCCACTGCAATCCCTGGTTGTGCAGTCCTGGGATCTTCTGCTATCCTACTCTCTGCTTTCAGGCTGTGGTTGAAAGAGCAGCTTTCACAGAGAAATGTGAATACTATTTTGGGGTAAGTGGATTTTTACTCAATTTGGGTTTTATGTAATGTATGAAGTCTGTACAAAGCCCAGCATTAATCCCAGCCTAGTTGTGAAAACACGTTTTGGACAACCTTGTCCAATCCCATAAAGCATACCTGTGTGCCGTAGTGGTACCTGCTCCATTTATATATTATAATTATAATAATAATAATTATTATTTTTTTGCTAGGTCAGCCCTTTCAGAGTTCACATTTAATTTGTAAAGGATTCTGTATCACACATCAGTTGTGCTATCTCTCTACCTTCTGATCAACTGAGAGATTTTCTTAAGACTATTTATATTTTAATTTATTAGAACATTTCTCTACTTCCTTATTTGAATAACTGAGGATTTTACAAACATAATATGATCTAAAAATAACTCTCCAAGACTGAATGGATACTCATTATCATTTTCTCTTTAGTACTGCAAGTCTTGGGTTATCTTATGCAACCTTTACATGTTGGCTAGTGTTTTACTCTTTCGTAGCTTTGCTCAAATACGAAAGGTAGTGATAACAGATAATGTGTGTTATAGGTTTCTTTACAGATGAAATCAATGAAGTGTCCTGAAGTCTGGTAACTACTCAATACCAGCAGCCTATATGGCCCTCTGTGCTATTACTGCTGCTTTGAACCAATTTATTTAGCCATTTTGACTTTACTCAGATGCATTCCTTCCTGCTGCCACAGCAGGGATACAGAAGGTTTTAAACCATGCAGTCATTTCCACCCCAGATTTCATGAGGGGTTATTCTTGTCTGAGTGATGAATCATTCATACATCCTTCTATGGATTCCAGGTGAGTTACTCACATTTAGGTGCTTCCAAGTAATACACAGAAAGGTGCTGAGAAAATCAAGTCTCTGACCAGTCAGGAAGCTCAGCAAAAGTAAATCTGAGCAAAATGCTTGCACTAGGGCTCAAAATCTTTCTAGAGACCTGGGGACAAAGGGCTTCTGCCTTCAAAACAGCATGGCCAGCAGGGAGGTGAGGTGCTTGCATTACTGACTGACCATCAGCTGCCCTGTCCTCAGAAACAGTTCAGGAGAAGACTGAAAGTACCTGAAGGTATGAGAAGGATAATTAAGTTTCATTGTGGGAATGAGTGTAATCTGTCCAGACAAATCTAGGAACTAATATTGAAAACTAGTATCTGAATATTAAAAATTAGTAATTTTTGAATAAGGATGTCCATCAGGATGGTAAATTTAGGGAGTAAAAAATCAGCTGTGCTTGATAGATCATCTCTCCATCTTCCTCTAACCCATTTTGTCATTCTCTTTCTCCCTGTTATGTTATTGCAAAAACAAAAAACAAAAAACAAAAAACAAAACAAACAAACAAAAAAAACCAACAAAACAAACCCCAAAGTATAAAATCTAATATTGATAATGCTTTAGCTTCGTTTCAACCTTCTCTTCTCATAATGTTTTTTTCCCACTGTGAAGATTCCCCCTATGAGATAACACAGGCCATGGTGATGTTAGCCTTGCAGGACCACATTTGCTGGCAGCACAGCTGTATTTTGGGGGATCTCCAAGGAGGCCAGCTTCCCACTCTTCTGGGGCTCTTAAGGATGGTTTTGAACTGGCATGAGAAATCACCTGGCGCTCAGAGCAGAGCAAGGGTGTGTAGGACAGTATTTTCTCTGTGCCTTCTTTGCTGAGCAGAATAGCTGCTCTATAAAAAAATGTGAGTTTTGCCTCATTCTTACACAGTGTGAGTTATGAAAGCCCACTCTAGACATAATGAATGTATAGATCATTTTGACCAGATCATAATCTATGAGTAAACGTTCCCTGAAAATGTATAGTTGAAATAAAGAACTTCTTGCTACTATTACTGTATCAGTATCAGGGATTACTGATGAGGCCAACATGATCCTGAGGCTTTGTGCTAACAATGTTTAAATACAGTGCAGAAGTAGCTACAGAGTTTGGTTAGCAATTTACTTTTCATGTTAGTATATTTAGGGTTTATGCTCCTGGAAACAAAACCTGAAGCTATGCAAGGTTTACCTGTCCCCAGACTTTACCACAAGCCCCAAATTTAAGTTCACCGGGAGGCCCATTAACATTTATATAACTTTTCTATTAGGTTCCCCTGATTTTGGTAACAATATTAATAAGCAAATCACGTAGTGATATCTCAGAGCCCTATTCCCTCTGCAAATTAAGTACCTACAACACCTATGACTTCTTCACTGTATAGAAGAAGCCTGAGGACACCAGGCTGAGACCTATGGCTGATTGCCACCACAGCCTCTAGGCCATGGGTAGGTTAAATTTAAAGAAGGTGGCACTTAAGTGACATCTGTGTGACATGTGCTGTAGTGTCCAGAGACTGGACTTTATGTATTCTGCTCTAAAGCTAGAGAGCAAGTCACTAGGAAAAAAAAAATGGAAAGAAACACGAGGGAATAAAAGTACTTTTGAAAGAGAAGAAATCTACATTTCAATGAAAATCCTTTCAAGGCATTTCAAATAAGAGTCTGAGAGAAATAATTACAAAGTTTGGAGAGAAAGAACGTTAGCTTTGATATCTTTTTCTTCTATGAAGCAATTAAAATAAGCAATTTTTCAAATACTAAGCAGAAAATTACTAATGGCTGAACCCAAAAGCTTTCATTTCCTTCTTGGGGCCTTTATTCTTCTAAAAAAAGACAAAAAAATGTGAAGGTGGTTTTCCAGATAGATTAATGCATAAAGCAGTCGCTAGTTGGATGTCATAAAAACTACAGCAGCATAGAATAGCTGAGATTAAGAGCTAGATTTAAATCATGCAACAGTCCAGTTAATATCAATGTCTAATTAAGAAATGCATAAGAAGTCTGTAATGTTGATTTGATGGAGAAAAACTCTAATAGGGTTTCTTTTGGAATTTTCCATTTCAATTGCTGTGTAGACTTTTAATGGATGTCCTATCCAGTCTTTGGTATTAGCAGGAATCATCCTCAAATTAAAACCAGGGCCAAAAATGGAACACAGGTAGACAAATTAGCTTGTCTGGGAAGCAGTCTGGGTAGCATGACAATGTGAGCTCAAGCTGAAATTTTAGAACAAATAAAAGAGAATAAATGTCTCAAATCTGGCATGGAAACCCTATCTGCTTATCATTTTAAACAATTTAAAACCCTGTAATTTCAAACAATGCAGTGCTAACCCATTTCCTCACCTCCCTCAGCCTGCCCAAATCTCTGACAATTCATACATAGAAATCCACAGACCATTAAGAATTATTAATTAGCCTTTTTAAATAGGAAGACTTTCTATAGCCATGTATATTAGCAGCATGTAGAGGTGGGCTCTTTTTTGCTTTCAGTGGGGTTTAGAGCACACAGCTCCCTATCACCATCAACGAATGCCATTAAGCTCCCACTCTTTTCCGGGTAACTAAAGCTCTAAAACTCTTTGAGCAAAACGAAACCCGTGGCATCTGCCACAGATCATCCAGGATGTTTGGTCTCTAGGTATGAAAGGGGAACTGGTTTTACACCGCATGCCATTGACACCCTGAAGTTGTTACGTTATAAGCAGTGTAACTGTGAGCATGTACAAATCCACACAGCAAAGAGGGAGGAAGCATAGCACTGGATTAAAGCAGCAGTGTATTTGTTATCGCCACTTTGTTGTTGACCCAACAAATCCAGAGGGAATTATCTCAAGAATCCAGCAAACTCAAAATAACCCCTATGACCTAGGGAGCGAGCACGCTGGGGAGTCATTTTTAAGTTCATTAGAGCACATTAAAATACAACACACTGGCCATGGTAAAGGAAGGCATATTATTCCATCTGTCTATATATTTCTTTCCAATACTAAATTCATCCAGAGACCTTTCAGAATTATACCATTAAGCCTTGACACTTAACTTAACAAAAAAAGTAGGAAAGACTAGAGGTAAAATCACAGTAACAGTGAAAGTTCAGCACTTCTGAGTTGCCATCATTGACTGAAATGTCGGGGTCTAAATCCTTACCTGGCTTTACTCCATCGACCAACGAGGCACAAATACTCACATAGCAATGCTGTGGCACTGAGAGTGCCCCAAGGAATTTTCTCCTTCAAAGAGAAGGGAGCTAGGACATTCTAAGCGAGGTGTCTACCCTCTGAATGATATGAAGGTCTAATGTGGGGACATTCGGGTCAAAGGAGTTTGATTTTTTTTTTTTTTTACAACCCCTCCTACTTGACTGTATGACTCGGGAGCTACCATGGACAAAGATGCTTTTAAATCAAAGTGGAGCACTGCTTTTGTGGGGTGCTCTCCCTGCAAGCTTGGATTTATGCAATACTTAGAAAATAAGAGCACGAAGCAGGCTGCCTTTTGCAAAAGCATGCAACAGAAAAATAAACAAACCTTAACTTGCCCAACACACTTGAGAGCCACAAAGCTGCTTAGTTTTATTAAATGAGAGCACAATTTCTTCTTTCCTCCATAAAACTGTCCTTTCAGACATTACTACAGTCATGACCTCACTGCAGCCCTTGGATTCTTTCTGAAAAGATTAAAATGAACTAATATACCAGTGATCTCATCAAAGCGTAAAGGACATCTTATGGAGGGGGGAAAAGACATCAGGAGAACCTCGGTGCTTCATCTGCATAAAGACAGTAGCAAAAGGCCTGTAACATTGTGGAGAAGCACTAAAGATACAACACCTGAGAGGCATTTTTCCACCTTATGAACTCTTAGGATTTGTCCTACCTGATCCTACCTACCACCCTTTTAGCTGCCTCCACGATCCATTCTCTTCCTTTTCCTCCTGCCTTTATGAAAACCTTCCTTTGTCTCTTCTGTGCCCTTCATCCAAGTTTTGGCATACCTGACTGTTCTTTGAATCATGTGCACTACTATTCTCAACTACTTCCAAAATACATTTACAGGATATATATACACAATGCTATTACACAGAAATATTCACACACTTCATCTGTAGCTTAAGTAATCCTGGCTAAGGATGTGCTTCCTACTTGTCTATGCAGTTCAGAGGCCAAGGGCCTGGATCATGGCAGCCTCATGTACTTTGGGGCACCTTCTATCAGAAACCAGGAGGGCAGGCAGGGAGAGATGCTTTCTGTTTTCTTCAGTAGGAAAAGCTGTATTGGTGTAACTGTGAATCCCACCACGTTTTAAAGGTTGTGACAGATCATTTGGTTGAAAACAAGACAACCTTCAGAACACGAGAACAGTGATAGTAACGCAACCTTATCTGTTACACCCGTAGGTGCACCTTGCTCTGGCCTGAGATCTCTCCAGTAAGCAACAAGGTGATGAACTGGTTTCCTGACTCATGCTGAAGGTCACGTAGGAGCCCCAGGCCCACCTCGGTGTGCCCGCCCACATCCCCTGACTTTTCAGGGAGGGACGTGCCGTTGCGGCCATTCCTCTTCCCAGGTGGCCCTATTACCCCAGGCAGGCAGGAATAGCTGCCGCCACTGCCACCGCCCGATCACTGTATGCTTGGCAGGAGGAGACAAAGCTGCTCATTTCCATCTGTGACACTTCTCAGCCAGGAAGAAAGCTGCTGGGCATCAGCCTGTAGGCTGGGAGGCATCAGAGCAGCCACCTGTTAGATGCTGACAAAGAAACCTCCCAAACCCATCAGGCAGAGATGAATTCCCAGGACCAAAGGAATCTGATACAAAGGGTGGCAATGCCTTTCTACCCACCCAACATGATTTGTTCCTCCTAGATGAGGCAGCAGACAAACACATCCGGCCCCATATGCTCCTCAGTTTTTAGATCTGCTTTGGTGAGGAGAGTCCCGATCAGTAGGATAGGATAATATGTGCTGCAGCCCTAGTAGAAGTCCAAATAGCCCAAGGAGCAGTGCAGAGCATCTGCTACCACCAAGGAAGCAGCGGGCATAAAGCTGTTGGTTTGTCTGGAGGCACAGACTTATCAGCACTGAGGTGGGTGGGAGAGCTCTGGACATGCACCAAGATCTCCTCTCCCCACAGATTTACCAGCTCAGCTCAGCCCAGGCCAAAGGAGCAGGGACAAGGTCCTGGGCTCTGCTCTGAGTTCACTGCTCTATTGATTACAAAGCGGTATTTACAGCAGATCAGGATCCTGAACTGAGCCTGGCCTGTCAGCTGAAGCTGTACAAACTAAGTCATATATTCCCCAACTACAGATAAAAGCAATGGCCAATTTTAGCCTAACGATCACTTCTGCCAAAGGAAAGAAACTCTTTGAGGTAAGTTCCCTGGGATATAATTCTTTCTTTACAGGTTAAAGCAGGGGTGTAGCTAATACATATCTGAGTCGTAACATGGATTTGCACCTTTCCCATTAAATACAACTGGTTCATGTCCAACGAATCACTTCTATTCCTAATGCTCACTTATATCTTTACAACTTCTGCATTAGCTGCAGGTGTGAAATGCCAACTGATCCAGACTTCTCTTGTTGTCAGCAGGAGTAATGAATGTAAAGGCCTGATTTTCAGAAGTGAGGTGACCAGCATCTTGTGACTTGCACATCTGCTTCAATAAATAAATCTGTGGAGATTTGCAAGGCTCAAATATGCACAAAATGGGATGAGTTCTCTGGGGTCCATACCTAAAAACTGTTCACACTCCTCATTTAGTAGGCAGGTCACCATTTGCTCTCTATACAAAATACTGGCTCTTTTATAAGAGTAATCAGAAATATATTGGTTAAATGGAATGTAGACCTACTATTCCAATAGCAACTAATATGAATTAAAACCACGTGATTTCAAAAATCCATATCATACTGTGAAAAGCCCTCAGCAGAACACGTCAGAGTACTTTTCATGAACATCTAAGATCCCAGACCTGAGATGATGCTCAAAACATACACTTCCTTAAAGAGGTTGTTAAAAACATTTTCATAATAATCAGATGAGATGCACTTTTCATACTGGGGAAAGGAAGCAGTTGGTTTGCAATAACAAGTGTTGGGAAAAGGCTATTAAGGTTCAAGGAACCGTGCTGTTGCAGACAGAATGGCTTGTACGTACCTTCATGGAAGTGGCTATTGAATCAAGGTGTCTTTTTCCCCTGAAACTTACACCAGAAATTCAGTGCAAAGACTTTTTGTGTTTAATCGGGCTGACTTCATTACCCTCCTGAGTAATAGAAATTCCACTTGTTTCCCTGAGTGGTGGAATACATACACATGAAAAGAAAAGGGGAAAAATAAGAGATGTGGATTTTCTTTGGGTGAAGTAATACAGGAGAAAGTAGGGCTTGACAAACGTTTGAGTATAATATGCTTTGGGTTTTTAACAAAAAGTCCAAAGAAACATGCTTGAACAAACATTTTATAATGCATACCTGTTAGTTTATTTTTGTTGCCACATATAATTGAAAAACTTACAGACAACTCATAAGACTTTTAGTTTCCGTTGAGAAGTGCCTTTTCCAAGATAATTCTGTAGGCTATTACTTTAGCCCACTGGGTATCATGTAGGCAAGGTGTAAGATTATGCACATGAATATTTCTGTCTACCACTTCTGTGTGCTGAGACAATATCAATTTATACTTTCTTCTGTCATTGGTCCTTATTCCGTAGAGGATATTCTTAATTACCAGCAAGACAATTTGGTAATATCATCTGAAGTGTTACAGCATCATTCCTGTGATGATTTACACCTACTTAGTCTGATCATTGAATTTTAAACCATATATTAAGCGCAGAAGGTGGAGGATATGTTTTTTTTCTCTACAGGACACCCTTTCTATTTTTATAGAATTACTCTCCTTTAACTTATTGGCAGGGTTCTTCTGAAAGATAGAGTTTTTGAACACAAAGACACCATTGCTGAACATTTGAGCTGCCCTGAAAAATTCAGAGCATGCTCCTATTCCAGTTCTAATCCACTCAGGTCTAAACGCCTAAATGCTAATTTTGACGACCGTGCATGAGGGACATGCTTTTATGGGGATTCTAAAGAATACAAAACCAAAAATACCTCAGCTGCAGAAGCAGCTCACTGTATTCCTTCCTCCACTTTCTGATTATGGTTTTAAATTTATTCAATCCTTGCAGGTTTACTCCAAAGTCTTTGGGAATGATGGGAATTATTCTATTGACACCAAACTCTGCTTTCTACTGGATTATGGAAGATGTTTGGGCATCAGGTTTGCTGGCAGTGGCATGCTAATGAAATGGGGAATTTTATAAACACATCAGGGAGGGTAAGTGCCCAATAGAAAAGATGTCATATAGAGATCCAGAAATTAGTCTGCTTGTAACAAATAAACTAAGGAATGCTTACTAACGAGTCATGAATTTCTTTATAATTGTTTCCACATTTGGGGCATTTTTTTTCCCTAAATAATCTACAGAAACCCTGCAATCGAATGGAGTTTTGGCCAGGGCTATGATCAGAACATCACATCTCATGTAACAAAAAATAACATGTTGAGAAAGATTTTTTGCTGTTCAAATTACTTTTCCAAAGCTTTATTTCAATCTGAAGCCATTTGCTTATCCTCCTCCTCATTTCCTATTTCTAAGATAAAAACAGGAGTTCATATCAATTTAGAAGAGTAATAAAACTAAAGAAAATTCAGGCAGAACTGTAAAGCACAGTCTATTTTAAAGTTCCAAGTCAGATAATAAGAATCTGTTTTGTGCTGTACTTCCCTCATGAACTCAGCTTTCCATAGTGCATTCAGTGTTGTAATAATGCAAATCAAATACAAATTTTAATAACTCCTTCCATTAAAATGATCTATTAATGTTTTAAGACTCCAACACTTATGAGCATGATTCTAATTGCATGATTTTGCTCCAGGCAGGTTTTGCAGATCTGCCTGATCATCGGATATTTGCACTGCTAGGATAATTTTAAATAAGTTATTTTTTGGAAGAGTTTCAGTAACAAGAGTTTTGTTTGATAGTGGTTGTCTTGTGGGTAATTGTATGTATCTGCTTCCATGTGAGGAAAAAAAAAAAAAGCTAAATTCAGAACCCTTGGAAAAGAAGGTGGCTGAGGTTTATAAAATGAAAAATGCTGTGAAGAACTTTCTGAAGAGGAAAATGTTTACATAAGGAGCAAAAGAGGCTTGAAGTCAACAAAATTTTATATTTTTTATGCAGCCCAGTAAGGTTGTGGGACTTTCTGACACAGAACAACAAAAGGAAAATAGATCAGGAGAACTACTTTGTGTTTGACTTCCTCTGACGTTTTTCTGTAGATTTGCTAGGGGTTTCTGCCCCAGGCAGCATAACAGGCATGCTGGACCTTGGGTCTAACTCAACACAGTTACTTGAAAGTGAGGCAGATGGTTTTTTGAAAGCTTGCTCCTCTCTCCGCAAAGCTGTGCAAAACCTTAGGTTCTCATCACTCTGCAAAGAGGGATGTGCAAAATGAACAGGACAGGCCTTGTAAAGAGGGCAGGCAGGGCAGCAGAGCTGCAAAGAAAGCATGTGCTGAGTGGCTCGTGAGCCCTTACCTTGATGCGGTCCCTGGGCTTTATCTCTGGCAGCCAGCTCTTGGCTGCCAGCTCTCCTCAGGCAACCTGTTTTCCCCTTGAGCATCACTCGAGATCTACACCAGCTTTCCCTCCTTTGATGACCAAAACATCAACAGTCTTGCACTCATGATTCAACATTTCTTCTGTACAGAATTTACCCCAGCTATTGTTCATGACAAATGCCTACATAAGCCTCAAACAAATGAGCCTTAAAACTAGTAGTAGTCTTTTTTTTTTTTTTTTTTTTTTTTTTTTTTTTTTTATGGGGTTAAAGGATTACTATTTAGTGAATGTTGCTAGTTGTACAGCAAAAAGGGATTCCTTGTCTGCAAAACCAAGATGTTACTCAATGTGTAGGGCTTTACCCACTCTGACAGTGCTAGTTCTTCCACTTATTTGGCACATCAGAAGAGATTTCCTCTGATGTTTCCTCAGGTGTGCATTTTTCTTGCAGGATGGAGTCCTATCAGACTTACTATGGAACTTACATACCAGCAAAGAAAGTGGGCAAGCTGTGCAAAGCCTCCTACATTATTTTTAGGTTAATAGAAATGCTTTGTGCAAGGTCACAAAGTTCTTTACTGTTCCTCTTCAGAAGCTATCCCAAACAAAACCACCCTGAGATACTGAATTGATGATACAAATGGATTATGTTTAGGGTTTCCCATGAAAACCTTGTATTGGATAAAGCCAAACAGGCAAAAAGGTTTGGAGGGAGCAACTCAGTTTTCATGAGGCTTCCCAACTGAAAAAGAGTTAAAGATGTTAAAGATGCATCAAAATCATGTAATGTGCCCTAATAGATACTTTTTGAAATTAATATTTGCTTTGAAATATGCTTTCATTTAATTTTTTAATTCATAAATGAAAGCAAAAAATGAAATATTTTGAAATTACTGGAGGAAATGATTCAGTGACTTTTTTTCCCTCAAACTTATTGGTTTGCCAGAGAATTAGTTGGAAAAATGAAATCTTGAAAACTCCCAAAGGATAGAAAAAAGTACTTCTCTGCTAGCGACAAAATGAGAGGAAAATATAAGGACATTTTCATTAGCACAAAGATTTACTAAAATACTCACATTTTCATGGAAGTTGCACAGACTTGAACTCAGACACACTTAGGGTTCCTTTCCAAGTGTGATGCTTACGTACGGTAAGTGACAACTTTTTTTTTATTACACTTGATCATCTACACTCCTAGATAAATATCTGGAGGTGTTCCAGCCCCCACAGGGCTTAGTCCCTTTTTCATACATTGTCACAAGAAGGACGGAAAGCATGGGCAGGGAATTTCACACAGTTTTAGTCCACAGACTAATGTGTTTAAACAAAAAATGATAATTAACTCTGTAATAATTTAAAAGTGGGTTATCCAAGATGAAGGAGTCCTGGATGCCAAGAGGGGCTAGGCTTTGTAGGGGGCACACAACAGCTACACTGTGCAGTGTTAACGGTGTAGGGAAGGAACATCCTTAGATGTTAGCTCAGTTTGTCGGGAATTTTTCTGAACTGTTACCTCCAGCTTTCTCCAGAACACCCTCAGTTCTTTTATCTGTGAGCTATCTCAAAGTTTACTGCCTGCCTATTGCCTTGGCTGAACCACACTAATAGCCGGCTAATTACATGTGAACACGCTAATTTGCTTTATGCCTTTCTCAAAAAAACCATGCACGTGCAGGCAAGCATGTGAGCAAACTTTTGCTTATGCAATAAAACTGCAGCACTGCATATAATGGGTGTACCAGCCCAAGCACTGGAAAATGTTGCATGCTTGCTGCCCATCATTTCTTGCCCCCACCAGGCCCCCACCAATGCTCATTGTTCCTATTTGCAACACCACCTGTTGCTCCAGCACCAGGCTGCTCTAGACCAGAAAGTGGAGCAAAGAGAAATACGTGTTTGTCATTGAACGGAGAAGAAGGAAGACGAGAACGATAAGATCATAGCCTGCAGCACTTTGTTTATGAGAACATCCTTCCAGTGATATATGTCTGCACCAGGTGAAAGTATTGTGTCACCCCTAACATATTTTAAATGCCAGGGCTGTCATGCAAGAAGACAATGATGAACAAGTTTAAACAGAATATGGTATTGTAGCCATGCACAGTGTTACCCTTTAAAGGTTTGCATCAGTAGCATTTCTTAACAAAACATTTCCGGACTGTTATATTCCCCTCTAGAACCTCTTTTACATAACATTTAAACTCAGAAATATTATTTCCATTGGAGAGAAACTGATGGAGTTATACATAAACCAGTGTGGTTTCCTCATGCAGGTTTTTCAGGCTATTTGAAATGCCTTCCCAGCCATATTAAGAGCTTCCCCTAACTACTTGGATAGGGACCTGGGGACCACACTTCACTTGGCACACAGGTAAATAAAGGCACGTCTACACTGGGCACGGAAGAGCAGGGACTGGGCCTAGGTCACTGCATGTCAGAGTCTTACTTGGATGAGCTCTGGTGTGCTCCCATTGACTGAAAGCCTGCTAGCTGCATCATGCGGTTAACTCTGCACACGAGCACTCACTTTGCGTGCTCCAAGATTGCCTCATGCTGCAGAGCACGGTAAGCGGGGTCAGATGGAGAATTTACTTAAAGGGCACTCCTGGGCCAAGGGGAAATGCTACTGGAGAAGCACCTTTTGTCCCAAAGGAGGTATGCACGGAGCTACCATCACAGGGCAGTTTTCTTCCCAGATATTTATCTTGAGCTCAACTGCACGAACACCATCACTGTGCTCTAACACCATTGCACAACATGACTACTCCAGACTGACAGCTCAAATTGAGCCTTGGGGAAGCCAGCATCCAACACACGGCATTGAACGTGGGCATGACCATATCCACCCCAGGGTCAGGTGAAAGAGCTGTAGCCATGAATGTCACATGAAGGCAACCGTGACAACAGAGCTTTACACCTTGGAGGCACGCTAAGGTCAGAGCCACTCCGTGAACCATCCAGGACAACATTCAAAGTGCTTTACAAGAGAGGAAAGGGAATTTGAGCACCTGAAAAATGCCCAAAGAGCTAGGATTTCTTAAGTGCTTACTGAGGTCCTGTGTGGGCTCACGTAACGTGCTCAGAATCTCCCCATCAGTTTTTGTTTCTGTAAAATGGAAACACCTTATTTTTCTCACAAGGTTATTAGGAGGACTTTCCAATTAAAGTTTCCTATAAATGTAAGTGCCTTGTGAACAGTATTTAATCACCTGACTAAAAATGGTCTCCAGCTTCTTTAGGCAGAACATCAGTTTTTATAGGGACTTGTCAAGGTGCTCAGCTTAACATAAGGCTGCAGGATCACACGCTGCATCTTTAAGACATAGTTTACTCCTGAATCAGTAAATGTACTAGACAAAGCAGCCATTATTTATGCATTCCTGCATAGATGGCAAGGTGAAAATAATAGAATAAACATCATATACTTCATTATGATATCGGTTTACACTTCCAGGGTACACAAAAAGAGGCCATTTCATCAAGCTAATTGCCTGAAAGTAAAAGAGAGAGAACTTTAGCTATTAGTCTATTATGGGGCTTTTTTCTTAATCACAAATAGGGGCCGTGTGTCCCCAGGGGGATGTGTATTCTAATTTACAATTGAACTACAGATCAGAGCAATCAATCTTGTGCAGCACTTTTACAGTGTAATTGCTGCAACATAACAAATAAAAAAAAGCAGCCTAAGTCGAGTTTCAGCTTGAGGTGGAGATATTTACCAGGCATTGGGTCGGGGTGGGAGGGAGGCAGAGAGAGAAGAGAGGCGCCAAAGCCATGAATATGCAATGAGGGCTCATTAGTGCCCCAGTGTTGCCATGACGAATGGCATTATCCCCAGACTGGTGCAGCCTAAACATGAATTTTATAACGACCCATTTATCATGACTTGTCATGGGTTTCTTTACTGTACTTCCTACTGGCTCTCACACCTTCCTCCATTATCACCTCAGAATCCCTTCCTTTTATTTTCCCTTACTCCAGTTTAGTTTTTGGTAGCAATGCCTATAGCGAGGAGATGACTACGAGGGGCAGCCCATTGGTGTTCAGGAGAAGCTCGGAGCCTCCTGAGCTGGAGAGCCACTGCCAGACACATAGGTGGTCTTCAGTCCACTTACTAGCGGATAAGTGTCCTCGTTGTCACAAAGATCTGCAATCTTGTCAGTTGACTCAGCAGAAAGGTCTTGGATTGACTGAGCATCGAGACAACTATCTTTCCTTTCTGGCAGATGTGATGGATGAATGTGTTTTGTTGACCTAGGCCTGTCTAAAAGTGCTCTTCCTCAGCCCACGCCAGTGATGCACACAGTAGAAAAATTCACCCCTTGTCTCTACATCAACAGAAGTACTAAATCGGATAAATGGACAAAAATTACATTCTGCCCAGCTGCAGTTAAACTGAAAAAATATATACTAGATGCAAAACTTTAGTGATAGGAAAAGCATTTACCTTCCAGGTGCAAGAGGTAACAGTCAACTCTAGAGGAAAACAAAATTACTGCAGAGTAATTAGTGTGTCTGGCTTTAGCTCATTTTTTGTCACTGCACGTTGTCTCTGGTTTACTGCTGTCCCTTTGGCCTACCCGATTCCACATTTAATATACCACTGCTTATAAAGAAATCCCTGCGGCTCAGAAGGCTGAATTGCCACTGCTGGGGTAGGGCCTGCTCTCCAGTATATAGAGGCTTTCATTTCCCAAGTTATGAATCTGACATCTCATGGCCAAATCCATGCCAGTTTATTTCTGAGAAGTCTGTCCTCATTATTTACCCCAAATAGTTTCACTGTCAGTATGCCTTTTTTTTCCACTGTGAAGTGGCCAGAGTATCTGAAAGTATCAAGCCTCTCTTTGTTGGATTTTACACTTTTGCTATTACAAGAATTTGTCTTTGGGGATAGAAAAATCAAGCAACTTATTTCCAGCTATTACTTGGATAGGACTTCATGTTCTTAAACAAGTTGTGAGCTCCCACGATCTCTGAAAACAACTCTCCCGAGGTCTTACATCAGGATAGTCCTACAGTTCTTTCATTACTCTACTGGATGTTTGAAAATATTAAAAGGCATCTAACATCCCAGTCCAGCAATTTACAGACTCAGAGTCTGGTGCTGTAGCCCTCAAAGCCTCTATTTCTTCCACAAAATCCGCACTTTGCTATTATTGTCGCCAAGACAGGCACGTGTTTCACTAGAGGAGCAGTTTGTCAAAGCAACAGTCCATTATCCAAAGATTCATCACAGGTTCCTACTTCAGACACGACGGAAGGGAGGCTGGATGGTAGAACATGATGGGGAAGGAGAGCTTCCTTGCAGCAAGGTGCGTGAGGCAGGTGGCACACCTTGACCCAAGCTGGGCATAGCTGATTAGGCCAGCGTACGCTGATGTGAAAAAGCCAGGCTTTTTTTTTTTTTCTTTCTTTTTTTTTTTTTTTTTTTCCAAACCCATCTGTGTTCCTTTAAAATACATAGTTTTTAAAGTCTCAAACAGTACCTTGCACAAATCCCTGACCTTTGGCGGAGAACCCCAGTTCTCACTGCAATACAGACGATGGATGCTATGTTAATTATCAGAAGACAAAAGGAAAAAAATATCCCTCTTAAAGAAGCAAGCCAGAAATGCCTGCTAACATTGCAGAAAGCATCCATTGCATTCACAGGGATGCAGTACACAGCAAATGTGACAACTGTTCCTCAAAATACTCTTACTCTGTGGCCTAGGTGATCTGGATCATCTGTTGTGTGAAGAGAAAGGAGAGTCTCAGAAACAATATGACAATTAAATTCTTTTAAACTCCTATTAGGAGTTCTAAAACTTGCTGTAGTTGGTGCAAGGTCTGACAGATACGCCTGATTGCAGAGCCTCTATCTGCAGTTTATGAGAAGGAATAAGCAGACGCCTGTTTGAGTTGATTTTAGTAATTTAGTCCCATGCAGAGAGTTTTCTCTATTATTTTATATCAATACTTTTGGGTCCCTCAGGGAAAAAGGCTCATCGTTCTTCCACTCATCTCATCAAAAAGGCAGACATTGAAACAAAGATTATTAGAGGCCAGCCAATGCAGAAGACACCTAGCTCTGTCACCTTACCACCTGCTATCACTACAATCCCACCGTAGATGTCTAGGTTGAGATCAACACCCACATGGAGGGCAGCTGCCTGAGAGAGAAAAAACATTTGCTGTTCCTCAGTCCACAAACAGCAATAATTAAAATAAAGTAATTCCAATAGTTAAAATATTAAGTCCTTGGTACTAAACCAATGGGCCTCTAATTATAGGAAACACTCAAGTTCCAGGAAGAAAATGAAAACTGTCATTGTCACACAAATCCAGCTTCCAACAAAAATATCATTGGTTCAAGAGAAATTAAAAAGTATAGGCAAGATTTTAAAGTGGAAGACCGGCATATAGCATGGAACTAATTCTTTATCCTGAATTCAAGGCACGTTTAATGATTGACTGCTTTAGGATCAGAAGTTGGCTAGGAGCAAACTCACTTGAAAATACTGCACCAAATATATTTGAATACAATCAAATCCTGACCACAAAATTATGCAAATTTACATCCACCAGTTTGCCACATTTACAGATAGAATTCTTAAGATGCAAGAGAAAACTGGGATAGAACTGCAGGTGTGATTACTACATAACGTTGCTCAGGATCTGTTCAATTGACATATTTAGAAGAGAAACTAAAAAAGCAGATATTATTTCTTCGTATAAAACAATAGAAGAGAAACTAAAAAAGCAGATATTATTTCTTCGTATAAAACAACATACTTTAAAGGCACATGATAAAATGCAGACTCTGAATGAGTTTTGTACTCTAATTTGAACACCTAGACAGTACCAGGAACACACCTTGCTGTGCCTGCAGAGATACCAGTCGTACTACATAAACTTCTGCACTTTTTTTTTTTTTGGCTGTTTCTTTTGTAGATAAATCCCTCCCTTCTTAATTGTATTTCAAAAAAGGCCTAATATTTTTCCCAACTGTACTCTCTGAAGCTTAGCATCAGGCATCCTAATAAAAGAACAATCTTTTCCTCTGGTTCTGATCAGTTTTGACTTTCAGCTTTCTCCACCTTTCCTTATTCAGGGCCAATGTCTTGCTGCTTTCCACTTTTAAATAAACAAACAAAATGTCCTTCCCCTCCTTCTTCCCTTATCCCCCCCCCCCCCCCCTTCTTTAATGACATCTTCAGTCATTAATGAGTTAATAAAAATCTCAAAGTCATCTGGGAATAGATAAGGGGAAAGAAAGAAGAGTATTGTACACATAATGACAGACTCCCTGCTGGCCCTAAGATGTCATGGGTCAGCCATGTTAAGAATGTGTGTGCCCAATCATCTGCTGATTTTTATCAGCAAGGCCTCAAGCAGAATCTGACACGGCCAGTTTGGGAGTTACAATGAATAAACAATGACTTCTTGGATTGTTGGCGGCTGTATGATAGAGTGAGAGGGTTTATATATACTAAAACATGATGACATTAGCAATCAATATACCAATTACTGGACAAGTTATTGGACGAAGAATGCTCATGTCTTGAGCTTTGTGCACTTTGAACATACTACCAGTGACGGAGACCACAGAAATAATGGTACTTAACCCTTCCTGAGTGAGACGTGCTAATTCTTGACAATGCCTTGAAGTTTGTCAGAGTGCGTGGTAAAAGAAAACCTGGTCTGATTTAGCATATTAAGTCTTTCAGATAGAAGACATAAGCCTGACAAATTTCTTTTTCATTAGGACTTAAAGGAAGAAAGGAGCAGATTTTTCAAGTGAGCATTGGGATGTTAGAACAACGGCTTTAACAAATTTAAATTGCTCTCCATAAAATCTCAGAGGAAATCAATTTCTTTTCACCCAAGCACCACTAACTCGCTACACAAACTTCACTGAGACGTTAGAACACACCTTTTACAGGACAGTTTAGACAAATATCCCAACAGCTCTCACCTGCCTATTCTGCAGCAGAGAAAGGAAGATAAAACTAAGATACTTTTCTTATTCCTATGCTACCAGAAACGCATTCCTGAATCTGTTCAGTGTCATCCTCTTGCTTCCTTTAGTTGGCTGAAAATATTCAGTGTTTACGAGTTTGTCTTCTATTATTCTGGAAGCGATTGTGAAGATTCAATGCCAGTGTTATAATTGAAGCCAGAATCAAATGTAGTGAAGTCAGCCACCTAATTCAAAGCACAGCTGGAGAAGACAACGGAGGTGGACACCAGCGTGGTGGGCAGACCTGCCATACCTGGGGTCACAGCAGAAGCACTGTCTAGGCTGGATTACATGGTGCCACCTCTCCACTGTCCACTAAGATGGACAACTCCATGACCTAATGGAAAGCCTGTGGGTTTTGCCCTGAGATGACTCACAAACATGTGGGAAAGATTTTATGATGGCTCTCTTGCCAAGATCTGGGAAGCAGAGGTTCCATACACACTCTTGACTTTTATTCAGGTAGGAGCAAACAAGGCAGGGCATAAATATAAGAATTAACTTTGTCTTCTAGGGCATCAGCCAGCACAGTAGAAATCGTGCAAAAAAAAAAATAAAAAATCACCACATTCTATGTAGATCAGGGGGCTGAATAAAAGCTTAAGATGCATCTCTTACAGACCACTCTTGTAACACATGAGCTTGAGTGTTGCTTTAAAGTACAATCAACACTACTTCTCAGAGCACTAAGCGCTTCCCAGGGTTGTATTGGACAGTAATGGCAGGGGGATCAGTCCCAGACATTGGGGAAAAATAGATGAGACTGCATCTGGTTTTAACTGCAATGGTTATGAAATGTTCAGCTGTATCCTCTCAAATGGCTCTTCCCTTTCCATTAAGTTCTTGAAAAGTTTAGAAGTGAATTTGTCCAGTGCGTCTGATATGAATAACAAAATGCTTTTAAATGTAAATGTTTCATAAAATAGCACCATTACCTCGCATTACAGTGAATACAGTTGAAAAAACTCAATCCCTCCTCTGTAATTTACAATTAACTTTTTGCCTCAAGGTAACAGCTACGTTCACAAAAATAATGGTAATAGATTGACCTTGTTATGAATGGATAACAAGCTGGAAACAATATAGTTTGTCACAGAGCATTAACTGTTACTGTTGAAATTGTAAATAATGTGTATAGAACTCACAATGTAAATGGCTCCCCTTAAAAATATTAATTATGTCGATTAAACACTTGATGCATAATGGATTATTCTGAAACCTATTTAAGTCCATGTCAGACTGAATACACTATTCTCTAAGATCCCATTCCTAGACTGCTGGAAAATCTACGGCTGTGCTCTGACTGTTCATGGTGGACAAATGGCTTACAATAGAATATTGCCTTAAAGATATATGGATGCTTCTGCTGTTTGGATTGCTGCATGCTTTCTTACTGAGTACAACATCAGAAGATTAGATGTCTAGAGACACTGGACTCTTCTGAGATGCTTTTAGGCTGCTTTGGAAATTAATGAAAAGCAACCCTCACCCAACAGTGCTGGACTGGAGGATCTCTATGGGACACAGAGCACTCCACTGGCTTTTATGCCTTTTCATGATCACTGGTAATGGGACAGAGGAATACCAGAAGTTTTTTACACCTGGCTGGTTTCTTACACCAAAGTGGTGTAACTCATCAAGGGGTTTTGAGGATTGATGCTACTCGGCTGATCTCTTTGTATGTCCTTTGGAGCCAGGGCTGTAGGCACCTGGGAGGAGATTGCTATCACATGGCTTTAGAAAGCAATCCAAAACTGGTATATAACACATGGCATAGAAAAGATTAAACTTTTCTCTCAAGTGTCTGGGGACTACTAATTCACAAACAGGAGACTTAACCATATTTTTGTGCTTTCCAACCACAGTAAGTGTTCCTCAGCTGTAGCTCAACACTGGACTTAACAGCACAATACTTCAGTGTTCTGGCTAATTACCATGTATAGACTGTTGCATTATAAAGGAGGGATTCCCGCTAGATTATCCACATAGAGAAAGTGATATTAAAACGACAAGCCACCAAGAGGTCAAATAACCAGTTGCCAGAAGTTAGAATAACTAGACTGTGAAGCAGCAATATCTGGGGAGCTGGCATGTGTCCCAGGACTGGTTGTCATACAAATGAAAGAAAAGACAGCTGGAATCTTTTTGGATTGGCTGTTATTTTCTCTGAATATAGTGTAAATCTATCACTTCGTTTTTTCAACCAAACGCCTGAACTGGGAGTTGGGAAACTGATTCAGTAAAATATAAAGTCTCTTTATACATCATTTTTCCATGTGTGAGCTTCATCCACTTTAAGTTTTATCCTTTGGGATCAAGGACTGTTCATACTGTGTGAGCATAAAGAGTGATTGTAGCTGGGGCTCTCCAGTACTCCTGTAATCCAGTCAAATACCTTCTTGCCAAAAGGTGTGCTCTCCTGTCTTGGGAAGAAAAGCCACTGCACGTGTATAACTGAACAAGCACCTCTTCCCCATGATGGGGTCAAAATCCCAGCGCATGACTAGTTGGTAAGAAACACTCAGATTTCCCTGCACCCTATGCTTTTCTCTGGGCAGCTCTTGTTTCACCTTCAGATACTTTAGCTGTTTGCTATACATTTGGTGCCATCTCTTTAAAGATGTACATTTGAATGGGCAAGAAAGTGAGGGATTAGCAATGAGCAGAGGTCAAGTCCGTCAAGACTTTAAGCATGTCGTTGGTTGTAAAAGAGATTACATTACTGGCAGCTCTTTGCCAGATCAGTACTTCGATGCCAAATGTTAATCCTTGCTGGGGACATGATGGCTTGTAAATGTTATAGGAGAACATAGCTTTTCCTGTAGAAAACAGGCATCTATGGTTAAAACATGGATTATTTTCTCATGCTTACATTTGCATTTCATGCCAATTCACTCTTGCTTGCTATGAGCTTCGCTTCAGTACTTACATTTAATCGCTTCAGATCTTTATTTCTATAGCTAAGGAGGGTGTGGTGGAGTTCTTAAAGCTCTGGGTAGCAGAAGAGCTAGAGCTCAGCCTCAAGCTTTGCCAGAAAGCTTATTCTGTGACACTGGACAAACCCTATTTGCTTACTGAACCTTAGTTTTCCCATCTATAAAATGGAGCTGCATGTAAAAAAGATAGTGTTTTTTTTTTTTGTTTGTTTGTTTTTTTTTTTTTTTCTTCTATGACTGTCAGAAGAACAGTAGTTACTGGATTTATAAAGCAATCTGCATTTTTAGCATCTAGCTGTAACTTCGGATAGCATGCTTCATATCTGTGACTTTAAGTATCATCCTTTCCTACAGTTACACAGTTAAAGTTTCTAGGTCACACATTTTTGTGCCAGGACAGCCAAGGCACAAGTCCACACAAGATTTTAGAATAACAAATCTCAATTGTCACAAAGTTTATTCTACTGTGGACTGAGAGCATAGCTCTGGGTGTAGCCGGCAGCTGTTAAGCATGTGCAGGACACTGTAGGCGACTAAGCGTAGTCAGGAAATTAATATTGCACCAGTAGATCTGCAGCAGCTGACTATGCTTGTAGAGCTAAACCTCAACACCCAGCCTGCAGAAAGTCCTTTGGCTGTTTACAGGACACCATGTGAAAGGGATGATACAGGATCAAGCTGCGCTCCCACCTGCTCTTGGGATCTTGAGATCCTCAGTGTGAATGCCTCAGTTTCTCATCTATCTTTAGGTAATGAAAAACTATGCTAAGGTAGAATCAATAAAGCTTTACTTTAAAGGGTTTGGTGAGGTCAAAAACACTAGTGCCTCCTTCTTGGGGGTTCCAGTGTAAAGGGGATTGTGTAACTTCCCAGATAGATTTGATAACAGAGTTCATAAAAGAAAAACAAATTCAGCATGGGGAAACCTGAGCTGTTAGGTTTCATGCCATATACACTTAGTACCTATAAAATTATAATATTCTAGTAGGAAGGCATTCAACACGTATTTTTCTGGCAATAAGTAAAAATGATATGCTCCATACTAAGTATTAAATTGTGTTAGTTTGGTTTTGTTATGCAGATGGATTTTTTTCTTTCACTACTCTTTGAAATGTTTTGAATTAAAATAGCTTACTCAAGGTCACCAAAGGCATATGGTCCTGCTCAAAACTTTAAACAAAACATTAGTTTTTACAACCTTTTGTAATTTGGTATTGTATACAACATGGTTATAGACGGAGTTTCTGTAATCTTTGCAGTGGGTGACAGAAATATGAGAGCCAAATTTATAAGCCATTTAGTGAAGCATTTAATCAATTTCATGCATAGGAAATAACACCGATTGCTTTGCTTTATCAATCTTGCTTTCTCAGAGACCTGCAGTCACCCCAACCTCAAAGCACTTAAGTGTTGGGGGAGAAACCATATGCAAAAATCTAATGCCGTACACAACATGTCAGGAACTTCTGAGGGCTGCTTAAACTTACTTGCCAGCATCAATAATCCTTCTTAAGGCTTTTAATATATTTCACAGAAAAGGCAGAAAGCCTAATATATATTGGAAGTTGCAAGGCCTCTTTCTACAGTTATTCATTAAGCACCCTTTGTCTAGAATGAGTCTTTGACACTGTCTGGAGTTATGCTGATTAAGTTTGCCTCTAATATTGAAATGTTTGTATATGTTGCCTCTAATCACTTACACTTAAAAACACATCGTTGCATTACAAGTCCCTCTGTTTCCATAAACTATAAATGCCAAATATCATTTGACAAATTCAGAGACACTGCTTGAGGCAACAAACTCTCCACAGCCTGAAGAAAAACAAATTGAGGTCTAGACTGTCTTCCACCATGTAAGAGTTAAAAGTCACACTTACCCATGGCTGTAACTTGGGGGCTGGTCTGGGACTTTATCTTGATAGAAATGGCACTGAAGGACTAGAACAGTTCCTCTTCTGGTCTTCAAACCATGGCTCAGGATGACCTGTCTGACCCTTGGCATCAGGCAAGCAGAGGGGAAAGGCATGCTCATGCCATCCACAATGCACTCGGTGAACTGGAAGATCCTCAGCACTGTTCGGGAGATGGGGTAACACCAGGGTATTGGCATATGCGAGACGCCAAAGTAAGTTACTATTTCAACAGGAAAATATTGTCCAAAACAAACACGTTTACTTGTCCTGTATCTGAAAACTGTAACTAGATTAAGAGGTAAGGCTTAAAAAGCTATTTCAGAGCACACTTTTCTTTCTCATGTACTACAACAGCTTGTACAATACCCCAAGCAGAGTACTACAGTGACTTTCTTTCCTGAGTGAAAAATTCCTGAAGGACCAAAAAGGCAATCTCTCTGATAATCATCAGCTGCTCAACTATATTAAATTTAGACAAGGCTACAATAGTGCCAGAGTTGTCCCCTGCCCTCTAAAATTAGAACTGAAAGAATGGCGGGCATAGCGCTAAATATATAACTCATTTAAAAATAATGTGCTCTCAGACTTTCCTAATGCTTGAAAAACTGATCATCATAAATCCCTACAGATCTGTTTGCACAGCGAGCCCACCTCCACCAGCCCCAAACATGTTTCAGTAGGATCCATCCTTTCCTGAACATCCACTTTCCTCTGCAGTAGATAGGAAAGACAAAGCAGTAGCGTTTGCTGCAGTGAAATGATACATTGCCCATTTATCTAGGGGGACAAAACTTAACCCAACCTCTACCTTCTATATAGAAGAGAGGGAAAAAAAAAAAAAAAAAAGAACAAATGAGAAGTTAGTATTTCTTATCTCTTCCTAGTCCAGGCAGAGTGGATTTAGCCATATAAAGCACTAGCTAGACCTTTAAAGCACTCAGAAGTAGTAGCTTTAACTTTTCAATCTGCAGAACTAAGCAAACCTCTGCAGGGGGAAAAATTAAGAAGCCTCATCTCTCTACTTCTGTTTCTTAGACCTCACAAAGCCTAGCATTAGTAACTTTGGAACAAACGGGAAGGATGGACTGAGAGCAGTTTTGTGGAGAAGCAGAGGAAGAGAGTGGCCTTATCCCTTCCTTCAGGTTCAGAGCAGTTTCTGCCCAAGTAAAACCTCCCCTTTCCTTTCCAACTTCACTCCAGCAGCATGCAGGGTCCCCCCAAAGAAGAAGATACACTGAAATAATTGAGCCCAGGCCCACCAAGTTTATTGCCAGCTGGGGCCTGTGGTGGAGATGGGCACAGAAGACTGCTGGGAGCTTGGAGGAGGTAGAGCTCTCCATTTTGAGAGGGAAAGTGTATCTTAGAAAATGTAGGTTTTTATTTGTCATCTGTTTCTCTTTTTCAGTTATTTTGACCACTAGAGCACCTGTAGCAGATGCTGATCCTTTCAGAAGAGTAATATGAGGGGCTGGGGAGAATTTTGTGGGGGAACCTGAACTCCTGTTTGGTGTGGTTCCTTGTGAGGGCAAGGGAATGCAAACCTGGGATTTATAAAAAGCAAAACCTTGCTTGTTCTACAAAATAAGTCCTGGGTGTTTTTTGTGAAGTGGAGCTATTTTAGGTAACTCCACTGCTTCATTACAAAATTTGGCTAAAAAAAAAATATATATATATATATTTTCTTTAGATGCCCCTTTACCTCCTACTTTTGGGAAACTAGAGAGGCCTCAGGACCGTGTGCCTAGCCTCTGTGGGGCTGGGAGGTGCCTGTGCCACTGGAAGTGGGTCTGGACTTGATCTGCCGCAAATATAAAAGCTTGTTAGTGAAGCAAACAGGTCATATTACACTATTCTTGTGCCTTAAATAAATCAAGAAAGGTGTAAATGTGCTAGTCCTGAACTTATTTCTCCCCTGGGCTGCTTCCATGAGATGTTTCTTTCTCTTCCTTCCCCCCCTCATTTCTACCTTTGCTGCTTTGGATGGTATCCACTTATTGGAAGGGTTTTCTGAAAATAGTAATATTGGAAAGGCGTGTTCTCTGTTTGCTCATCTGGAATATTCTAGGAAAGATTAACTCGTTTAATTCTTCACCCCATAAATTTGGGGTTCCCTTTCTAGTTTTGTCTTGCAGATAGGTTAAGGCAATAAAAACTATAAGTAAAAGAAGCTGCATTTTTTTTTTTCCTGGCCAGAGAGATACTTCTTGCAATCTTAATCACCAGGTGATGTGTTGTTTTTTAAAATAGCAGGTGGAATAAGAACATCTTTGTTTCTTTCCTAATGGAGGAAGACAGATCCTACCTGGAAAAGTTTGTTGCAATATGAATCTAAGCTGTTGGGAGGAGAAAAATACTGCAGGAACTCAAAATTAAATATTTTTTTTCAGGAATACGGCATTTGGATCCAGTGATAAGCAGGCAGTACGGAGCTCGTGCTTGGGGCTGGTGGCCATTCACACATGGGACATCCCAATTTGATGTCAGGGGGTCTGCTGTTGACTAATGCTCTCAAGGTACTCCCTAAAACTTAGCTAGCAGAAAGGCAATTTCCCTCCTTTTATCCTTTGTATCCCCAAGGAAGTGGAGGTTTGTGTTTATTCCTCTTTGCTCATGAGTGTGAAAACTTAAATCTTGTTGCTGGGAGAATGCCTTAACGCTGTCAATGGGATGTTTCTGGGGAAACTTGTGTTTTTGATAATCCTATTCTTAAAATGGTTCCTGTGCTGCTCCTAGGAGCTGTTTGCTATTCTGTGGACGTTTTATTTTGGGCTTGGTCTAGAGTTGTTGGATTTTTACCAATGAAACTAAACTAAAATTAAAGAAATGGCACTGCCTGCTCACTCTGCAGTGGTTGTTTTCTTGAGCCAGGATAGACACAACAATTTGAAAACCTCAGTCAAATTTTTTTTCTTTTTCTTTTTTTTTTTTTGGGGGTGTGTGTGTGTGTGTGGTGGGCTGTTTAAAAATCACATAATTTTATGGATGTAATTTATATACAGAAAAGAAGAGGGCTATTCCCAATATTATCTTTATCTTCTAGACATAAATAACAAACAACTCCGGTAATCAAAATTTACTGCAATTGTAATAGGTTTTGGCATCGTTTATGTATCGCAGGGAATGTTAACATAATGTTGACTTTCAGGACTGAGGCCAGGATTTTTGTTGTTGTTGTTGGCTTTTTCTTTTTTTTTAGGCATTATAAAAAAGTCCAAATATATTTGTGGCTTTTACAGTATTCAAGAGTTTAATTTTCATAAATAACGCTGTTTATACCTCCTTCTAATCAGAAAGTTGAAATTATCTGTGACAATGTGAACACTAAAAAGTTGTATACTATGAAAATATTTCAACAATTAATGCATGCACTATCTAGAGCAATTGACAGTGAGGTCATAAACATAATGGGCCATCTGTGTTTGATTTGTATCTGAAAATGCTTAAAGGGAAAGGCAGGTAATTCAGGCTGCTCTTGCAAATGTAGACAGGCAAGATTTTTCACCTTCTCAGAAGGTTGTTGAACCATTTCATTGCTTTAAAGAAGGGGGAAAAAACAGTTCTTCCAGGCTACAGCCTTTTAACATGCTTGCATTTGGCTCCTGTGTTCTTTGAGAAGCAGAGCACACTGGTGGGACTTTTAGTTTTCTTTTAGAGTGCACAGAGGGTTGTCATTCTCCCTTATTTACTTTATATTGTTTGCTCTATAAAAATGCCACTCCAGACTCCCAAGCAATTCCACTAGCTCACTCTGCATTCTGGGACGTGGGTTTAAATAGTTTCCTTTGGACCTTTCCAAGTTCAAATCTGCACTGGCCTGTTGAAAGGCAGCAAAACTTTTATGCAGGGATCTGGCTCGTTGCACCTTTATGACCCTTCTCTGGATGTGTCCCAACTTGTCTCAAATCTTTTCTCCCTTGTGAAAGTCGAGGTTCAGGTTACCGGCATATCTGGGATCAGATTTAATTTAGCATTAGGCTTCTGTGCCGTAATGGGGAGAAATGGATTGTCCTGCTATCGTTAGGAATAACTCTTTATCTCTGAACTTATATGCATTGGCATAAAGCCAATATCAAGCTGGAATGACTCAATAAATAAACAACCAAATACCCCTCTTGTTTTCACTGGCTGATTTGATGACAGTCGGACTCCTGCTTTTGGCACTGGCTGAGGCTCTACCGAAGGAAATGCCATTATCTCTCCTGTGCCAGGCAGAGATTAATAAATTCTTAGAAATTGAATCCAGACAGGACTTCTAAATGATTTCATGTGACCTCCTGTATATCAGAGCTATTAAATACTACAAATTACCTATGATAAACCCAGAGATTGCAACCTATTTTAAACTCTGTGCAATTTTTCCCCCTGCTCTGCCTTTCCTTGTCACCCAAATATTTAAGTGGAGGCAGAGAACAGGTCATAGCAAGGTACCATCAGTGTTTGGGGAAACTAGCTGAAATGTATCCAGGTAATGCCATGCTGTAAGAATTGCTTCACTGTCCCTTATAATCTGATTTGGGGTTAATTTCCTGCTCAGATCTGAGTCTGGTGATTAGTGTGATCTGAACATGAGAAAACAGACCTCAGCTACCACCTGTGAGATTTCCCCCATTTCCCTGACAGTTCTGACCACCTTTTCAGAACCTTAACCTTAGCATTACAAAATCATTTGTATAGCTCAGGAGAAGAAATACTGGAATAAAGCAAGACTGAATTATATCACAAAGTTGTGAGAATTATTCTTGAAATTGCAAGTATCTGTCATATTCATGACTTGGAAGCCAACATTTCCTAGTGTTGGAAAATCAGGAAAATGAAAGACAATGAGGCCCGAAATGCAGGAAGTAGTAGTAGGATGAAGGCTTTTGTCTATGTATTCTGACACTGGCAACGCAATTCAGATGTTTGGATAAGCATCCCTCTTCTTTCCCCACATCCTCTCAAATATTTGTGTATAAATTGCTAGGTGTTCCAAGTGAGACCATGAAGAGAAATTCTACATTGTCTCAATTAAAGTAGATAAATACCTATGTGTATCTTCAGCTGTACCATTGTGTCTCCAGACTGAAGAATTTCTCCTAAGAGCTAGAACAGAACTTTTCCTTAGAGAGGAAATTCTGCCTTAAACACTTCAAGCCCACTGGTCTCAAAGTGTAGCAGCTTTTAGTACTGGGAAGCTGCATCGTACTTCAAAGCTGAGTTTGTCTAACTTCTGTATCTTCAGCTGGTCATGTTGGCAGAAAAGTCAAATACCCCATAGAAGTACCACTGCTCAGAAACCAAATCTGTGTTCCTCCTTTTTGTCAAACTGCAGAAGTTGTTGATACGTGACGCAATACGACTTGTTTCTAGTACATAGTTTATTTTTTATCTGCTATGGTGCTGTCTCCATTTTGAAAGTAGAGTTGGACCCAGTTGTCTACTGAGTTCTTACCAATGCTTTTTTCATAAACAAGATCATTTCCTTGTTTCTACTCAGGTCTTTTTTGTTCTAGCTCTGGACTCTGAAGGCTTTGGCTTCTTTATGCTGTAGTATACGAAGTAGGAGGAGATTAAACTCCAAATCCTTCAGGCTCAACTGTTTTGAGACAGTTTTCCATTCTATAAAAGTAGCCTTGTTCCCAGACTTTTGCTGTGTTTAGCTACATTACAGTAAAAGGAGAATAACAGGCTGCTTTGAGTCATAACCTTTTCCTCTCCCATCATTTGGTACTGTAATGATTCTTCACATAATCTACAGATTTTATTAGCACAATTTTATGTCGTATTTGAAAATTTCATAATGAAGTTCATTGTGTTGTAAATGGCAAGTCAAGTCAAACCAAAGCAACTCCCGGGGCAGACATAGTCTGTGACAGGTGCTTAGTGAGAGGCTGAGCGGTGGGACTCTGTACCCTTTTGGTTTCCACAGTTAAGATATTCAAAGCTGATGTTTAGTAGTGCGCAGTGAATTTTCAAGTTTTTTTTTTTTTTTTTTTTTTTTAAACCCGTATATACTTTAGTTCTTGCAACATCTGTGAAAACGAGTTCCATCATTTATTTTGTTCTGAGGAGAAAAATACTTTCTTCTAATAGGTGCCACATATTGTATTATGAAAAATAGAGAATAATCATTCTCTACTTACCTTCTCTACTTTATTATGGATTTTGTGGGCTAGATACCATGTCCCCTCTTTCTTTTTTATCAGTTATTCTTTACTTAAAAAAAAAAAAAAAGGCAAAGTGTTATAATCTTCTGTATCTATTTTGAATTAGAATGACCAGAGCTACTATGGATTTATATGTGGCACAAAGATATTTGCTGGGTTTTCATTCTCTACTCATATTCTCGTATCCTATTTTCCCTTTTGTGGAGCATTGAATTGATGCTTTATGGCAAATTATTCACAATCACTGAGATCTTTCTGGCATAAATGTCTAGAGCCTGTGTGTGTCTCTTGTATGTGCATTGCTCTCCCCTCAGTGACACTGAATTTCTTCAAATTATTTTGTTATAATACCCTGGTACTCAGTGAGATCTTTTAGCTTGGACAGTCCTGGATAATTCTCTGTCATTTGCACACACATGATCAGAATTGCTAGTAACATAGGCTCCTGGGAGAGCACTGCTCAAAACCCCTTTCAAGTATTAAAACTGGGTGTTTATTCTTTTAACCACCTCATCCTATAATAGATCAGTTTAATGGCTTTTGCTGTGAAACCTTCTCAAAATCTTTCTGAAAATCTGTGTACCCTCTGCAGTGCAGATGCAAGGGCATTTGGTGGTTCCTTCAGGGAACTCAGATCATAAAAGGGGTTTGTGGGTGCCCAGGAATGGTGCTGAATATCATTTGGCATTAAAAACTGTGGTGTTTTTGTTTTATGTAGTTGAATATAGGATGTATTTAAAAGAGGAGCATGGCTTTCTTCTTAGGACCATGGTCTGGCATAGAGGATATGCAAGTTATATACTCATATGTCAAAAATCTGTTTTATTGTGCGTGTTTCATCTTTCCGTGGCTTAGTTGCTCAGGGGTGCAATCATTGCTTATTTTTTCCCTTTTCTCTATTTAGCTTCAAAACCTTCAAGGACAGGGGCGAAGTATTTATATGCATGGCTCTTTAAACCATTTTTTGTAACTCTGGGTAATGTCATAATCCAAGTTGATAATGCATTTGTTAAGGTCAAATAGTTTGATAAAGGCGCTATGTTACTGATTTTAATCAGGCTCTGTTTCACTCTTTAAATTAATATATATTTTTTCTGGTTTTGGTGATACGTTATCTCAATGGGAATGTTTGTTTTGGCCACAAAATCAACCAGCATGCTGTAAGCAGTTTTCAAATTCTGTGTTATTTCAAGCAAAATAATTTTGCTGTTATCCTGCTGTTTTAAAGAAGCTAGTTGGGCTCTGGCACTAATGTTGCCAGCAACAGAGCCAAAGAGTTTTTTTTTTTTTTTTTTTTTTTTTTTTTTTTTCTTGAGATTTCACTAAGGTGTGGTAATTAAGAAATGTGAAGAGAAGAAAAAAAAAATCCCAATGCTTCTGCACTGAAGATGTTGTGCCATAGGAGTCTGAGTAATAGCTGTTGGGTCAGTGACCATAAAACAGCCCTATAAATGCAGAATATAAGATCTGAGCTGGGGCATTGCCTTGCAACAATTATGCCAGCAGCTAATGGTAATATCCAGTGGCGTGCCCGTCCTTCCTCCTTCACCACTTAAAGTGACACCATCCCTGTCTTCACTCTGCATCTATCATAAAGACACATTGATTTCCTTTCGGAGGAAAACACATATTTCTTCCCTCCTGCTAAGAAGATAAATCTGACAGATTTTAATCAAATGTAGTTGTTCACAACTATAGAAATGTTTCCAGTGTCATAGATGAAAACCTTTCCCCCCCCCCCCCTTTTTTTTTTTTCTTCTTTTTGAAAAGGAGGAGGCTTCTGGAAGCTAAGTTTATTTGGAGAGTACACCTGTGCTAAAAATCTTACTATATGCACTGGCAGTTAACATTTCAGGATGCCCTATGGGCAGGTTTAACTTTACTGCCCTCCAACATAATGCCTGTCTTGTAGTGGTAACCATGAATACTGCTATAGTTAAGGGTCTGTCAGTGGTTCTATCATAAACTCCCCTGTTTCCAGGGTTTTTATAACTCAGCCATAAAAACTCTCTCCAAGCTAAAGCTTAGCTTACCAAGGCAGACCTGATTCGGCTCTTGGAAAGGCAGATGATACATATCCCTCTGTCTCTTCTAAAATTAGCTATGGTCCCCAAGGAAGGGCTCTGGCAGGCCATGGGTGCCATACATGTCCAGCAGTATATGATAGATGAAGGAGGAATAGTGTCTTAGAAAGGCTTTCATCCTCTTCAAATGGCAAATAAATTGGCCTTCTTACTTTGAAGCAAGAGGAGTCAAACAACACAGTGCTTTCCAATTTAAATTGCGTTTTTACTTCAGTCTTTTATTTCTTAAAGTAACTTTAGGAGTTCATTACTTCTTAGCCTGGGCCACAGGCAACAATCTGATAGCATTTAGAAATGTGGAATATTATTCACAGTTGAAGTATTACTCTGGATTTAAATCAGTGGGAATAAATGTAGAAGTGGGCATCCTGAAGAAAGATCAATCAAATCCGAGGAGAGCTGATGTGCAGAGTAACATAGAAGCCATGGCTATTGTGGCTGAGAAATAAAGGAAAATGCCTTAAGAATGGAAAATTGCAATTCAGCTTTCTGCTTATATGACTGTAGACTTAACCCAGCTTGTAGGCCAGGCTGGCTGCAGGGAGCTCTGGAAGTAGAGGAAGTGTTGGTACATAATTATCTTCCATAAGGACAGCTGGGATAGATTTGGAAATAGGTTATGCGTTCTTCAGTCAGATCTGAATGTGGTGGATGGCTGCTGGTTGTGCTGATGACGTGTTAATGCCATTAATGAAAAAATGCAGCAAATTTTGGATCCTGGAAATGTTTTTTTGGGGAGCAGGAAGGAATGTTTGACTCTGCCAGGATATCCACAGGCTTTCCAATCTGTGGTGGTAGGTATCCACCAAGCTTGGAGGTGCTCCCAGTCCTCTTTAGCTGTCCCATAGTTGTACGCTCACTTGATATTTTAAATTTGAAGCTTTGTGTGGATCTGGTCAGCACTAAAGAGAATGTCAAGGAAACACCTTGGCTGTGGCTGTTTGGATCAAAGCACAGCAGTGCTGAGCCTCTAGCAGAGTGACTCAAATTGTCGCCTCTCCTACAGGTGTTTTATTTCTAGGCACCACACAAGGTGCGAGGTATCTGCTAGCACTGGTGTAAGTGGGAAATAGATGGGGTTGCTCTGCCTTGTACACTGTCTGTTATTGGTAATGCTCATTTGGTGTGACCAGGGAAATAACGGGCCATGGCATGAGCTGGTCCTGCCTCTGCTCCCTCCAGGGAGTGTGGGAGAGTTGGGGTTCGAAATGTGGTTTGGTCCCCATTCGTCCTGTACCCCTGGGGCAGCCGCTGCATTAAGTGCCTTCGATTCATGCCCTGGTCTAGGATGGGGAAGGTACTACTGATCCATCTCTCCCAAAGGGCAGTTTACAACAGATGAAGGAAGAACCTTGGAAAATGAAAACAAACGAAATAGGAAGGGGAAAAGTGCCTTTTATTTGCTATTTCTATGCTGATAATGGAATGCTAATTTAAACCAGGACCCTTTTTGGAAATGAGTCAGAAGTAAGCCCTGGCCAGATACTTTTAAACAGTATTTCTGCTTCTGTGTTGCAGGGAGCTTTACAGCCCCTGCCCCTAAGCCAAATCATTAAGGCCTTGCACTTCTTTTAGATCTAAGCCAACAAGATGATGTTCTGGTGGCCAGGCTTTTCGCTGACCCTCGTGCCTTTACGAATCTCCTCAAGATCTCAGGGAAGCCTCTCCTTTTGAGGAGCCTAGTCTCCCAGTGATCTTGGGCTGGATTTGCACATTTAACTCCCATCAAATGCTAATAGGAATTCCTTGGTCAAATCCTCTCCCCTGTCCCTCTTCATGCCTCACTGGGAGAAAAGAGCCATTAGTGTGTTTAAAAGTAAATTTCAAGGTTTCCTTTTTGTGTGTTCCAATGGCCGAGTTTGATTCCTTTCGTCTTTTTTATTTTATTGTGAGTCACCTTGGGTTATTTGCATGATAAGACACCCTGTAAATGGATTATATTGTAATGTATTGTGTAGGTTTAGTGCTGACAACAGCTCGGTTTGGAAGTAAGATAGCAACTTAGATTTTTAGTTTCTGATGTGCCGTGCAGAGAAATGCCTTTTGAGAGGCATGAGGCAAAGCAGGAGGGATGAGGAAGAGGCAGCTGAAGTTAAGTTGTATGAATAACGCGAGGGAAAGCTGGCATTAAAGAGGAGCTGAATATATTAACTTCTCAGCCTCTGCACTGGAGAGAATCAATGGCACAAACTGGAGCGTCCCTTTCCTCTCTGCCATAAGAGTTAATGTGGTTTTTCCTCTCCTTTTTCCAAGGATAGCAAAGGAATGGTAATGCTTTCTGGTAACAATCTTTCATATGTGATGAGTGTAGCTTTACAGTCACTGTGCCCAGAATATTATGTTGTTATATACTGCCTACTTAAAAATTGGACTTGGTCCCTTAGAGGAGCCCTATATTTCAGAAAAAGTGGTGAAATGAACAAAAATCTATTTTTTTGGAGAGGGGGAACTGGACCACGTAATGATCGCTGGTGCAGGAAGTTTGGTATTCTGAGCATGAAGCATGGAAAACATACACTCCCCAGGAACAGTATGCTTAAATCCTGGCAGAAACAGCTTGGCTTTCCCTTCCAAGGTAAACACGCAGTTTGCATTGAGTGGGTATGTTAGATAATACCATAAAATGTGAACTTAGTATGGACACTAAAGTGCTTGTCATCTGTGCTGAAGTCCTTGCACATGGCTGCCTTTAGTGTCACATACTTGAGATGTTTTGTGGCAGACTTATGCTTTGTGCTCCATCTCTTTTGCAATGATTAAACTGGCCAGTTTAATTGCATTTTTTTTTTTTTTTTTTAACGTCTATTCCAAAGCTTGAATAAAATGATTACAGACAAAAGATGAATAATTTCTGGTACTTATATTATGTTGGCTTAATCCTGTGTGGCTCCCAGCACCCTTGTGCTGGCCTAAAGTTCTTGAGCACCTCTTCAGTTGTCAGCACACACGTGGTATCACTTCACGTGGGTTGATCTATTCACATTAGTAAACCTCAGTTTGATGGGTATCGGTAAATATTTTAACAAACTGTTCTTTACCTCTAGTGGTTGAACGGTGGAAGTTGAAGTGCAAAATTTATACCTCCCTTAAACTGAAACGAAATGCTGCTTGAAATCGCTTTCTTTCTTTCTTTCTTTCTTTCTTTCTTTCTTTCTTTCTTTCTTTCTTTCTTTCTTTCTTTCTTTCTTTCTTTCTTTCTTTCTTTCTTTCTTTCTTTCTTTCTTTCTTTCTTTCTTTCTTTCTTTTTTTAAACTCAAAGTTGTCATGAATAGCATGTTTTAAAAGCACTTTGATCATTGCTGTCTTTAAAAAAAAATGAAGAGGAGGGAGGCATCTTTTTGAAACTGGGGGGAGAAGCCTTTGAAATCATAATGTGTAGCCAAACTTAGCCAGCATACTGTGACCTGTTAGAAAGGGCTGATCCTATTAAAGCACCACTGCATGTAGCATATATCTCTTTAAATACTTTAAAGAGAACTCTATAGATTTCTGTTTACTGACGTCAGCGTGGCACAGGAGGAAGATTGGCTGCCCTGTGTTTTTAATCGAAAAAGAACTGCCTAGAAAAGCCACCAAAGCATTCCTGATTTATGCCGCTGTATTGATGACGATGCAACTTCTGGGACATATTGTCACTTGATTCAGCTCCCTGAATCTGTGACAGTTCAGACAAAAGGAGTTTTTGATTTACTAGTCCATTCTTTTATAATAACATACACAGAGCTGCTTGTCTTCCTTGCAATTTGGGTCAACTCCACAGCTCTGAGGAGAAAATTGGGCACAAACTGTCCCTTAGAGATGAGTGATGTGTAAATCTGGATTAGTTCTAGCAAGCTGAGGGAAGCAACACGAGGATACATCTCACTTGAGTGTGTGGTCTTTATGCCGTTGAGCTCCAGCCTTGATAAAGAGATGCTGTATAGTGGTATAGCCAGCACCAGACTCAGGGCAAGAAGCTTTTAATATTAGTTTAAATTAAAACAACTGGTGGCTTTAAATAGAGGAAGAGGTTCTTTGTAAAGTACAAATAAATTCTTCAGCTCTCTCTGTGAAGACGTCACTAACAACTCATTTAAGCACTTCTAATAAAAAGAACGTTTGTGCTCTAACAAGAAGTTTTGCAATCTGGAACAAAATGTTACTGATTGGGGAGATTCGGTTCTCAGCTACTCCTGAACGACTCCAGATTTCATTCCACTCATCTCAGTGCTGTTTTTCTGTATTGGCATACAGGCAATAGACCATACCTAAGAGAAACTGGCATTACTGAACCATTTATCGGTTTAAATAAAAAAAAAAAAACAAGCAAAAAACAAACAAACAAAAAAATGTTGTCCCCAGAAGTAGCATTGTTATGCATTTTGCAGCAGAGAATGCCTGAAGCAGGTGAAAGCAAAGCCATGCAACTGGTATTGCATTTCATGAAAATAGCTGGCTGTACAGATTTCCTTTCCTTTTGTGGCTTCACCTGCTTGTGCAGCCTCTGTGCTGTGTGGGGTGAGAGTACGTATCTGGGATGGCCTAGAAAGCAGCAAATACACTGTAAAATAAATCAGCCTGCCTCTGGTATCAGAAAGAAATTTGGATTATACATACAGGAATACAAAGGCTGGTACAGCACTACTGTTATCTGAATGAAAACCAGTGATCAAAATTGATAATAATTCTTCCATTAAGTGACAGATAAAACTTTAATTAAGACAGCCTACTTGAAGCTCATGATGCTTCATGTGTGACTAATTCTGACTGGCAAAAATACTGATTTTAACTAACATCAATTAGCAAATTTTTGTGTGTAGCAGGGAAGGCAGTTGTGCGCCTATGCGCATGTGTCTGTGTATATGTGCATGTAGGGGTGTGCACGTGACATCATGGGAAAAAGCACAGGGGTTTTCACATATCCGGTAACATTTAATACAAGGTTGTCTAGTGTCTAAGCAATGTGTCTAAACACATGCACGCATGAATTTCTTGGTACGATAGGGTGCACTTAGCATACATAAACACTAGGAAGCCAGTGGCTAATGTGAGCTATTCGTACAGTAAATGAAGCACAAAGATTAGTGTGGTGATACCTTATTTCTTCTGTGTCTGTAGCCATGCATCTATAAAATGCATAACCATGCTGCTCCTCCTAGGAGGCTGTGGCAAACTGCTCAAGAAAGGTGGGCTCTGGAAGCCCTTTTGGGAGTCTTGGTGGTGCTTATAGATGAGGCTGCATTTAGCACCTTCCAGTGGCTCATCAGTTGAGCACTGAGTTGGTGTTTCTCCATTTTTGTGTGCCTGAGCTGAAGCAAACTGGGTGAGAATCAGCTGCAGGCTGCTGGCAGCCCCAGGGAGAGGTTATGACTTGGCTCTGACCACTTTCCTCTCTGGCTGAGTAACCTGGAGCTGTTTCCACCTCTGGGATCCCCAGCACATCCCTGTGGCTCGTAACCCTAAGGGACTGCATCATCTCTTGTCTGAGAGCCAGATCAGGCTGAGGTTGGTGACATAACATGCCCTCTGATTTCTGGGGACTAAGGTTACACCACTGATGTTACAGGAGAAGCACTAAATGGCAGAATATGCTGGATGTAGAGGCTACTTTGGAGTATTTTTGCCCAGTGGCTTGAGCATTTGGGTTATATTTTAGCAACTGAGATGACCATTCTTTACAGATATTAAGAATGCAGAGCCTTGTGAATAGCGGAAAATTTAACATTTCATGGATATCAAAACTCATGCTCTTTTTTTCAGTAATACTAGTGTGTGTTGTAATTCTTTTTTGCTCTCTATTATCCTTTTACCCTGCTACAGAATGTACTTTCATCTTTTGGAAATGACCCTTTAATGTAGGGACTAAAATTTAATTTAGGATATTTTGTTCTAAAAAGTACAAGCTTGGTTTCATAGGAATAACTCTGAGGCTTCCATGTTATTTACTGTGTCTTTGAGAAGCAAAAATGGAGTTTTTGAAGACTTCCTTTTTTTTTCCTGTCTGCTCAGTCTGCAAACTCTCCTCAGACTTGTGGGCCATGCTGAGCTCCCACTGAGGTGTGTGTTCTTCCTCGCAACATGAATCCTGACTTCACATCCTTCCAGTGATGGCTGTCTTGGCTCTTTCATGCTAAAACAAGCATAAAGTAATTTAACCTTAATTTTGTTTGTAAGATATGGAAGGAAACATGTTTCTAAAGCACATGGGAAGAATCTTTTGAGAAAGAAACTGATTTTTATGGGAGTTTTTTTTTTTTTTTTTTTTTTTTTTTTTTTTTTCCCCAGTGTAATGCAGAACTTTGGATTTTGAATGAATTTTATTCTCCTGTGTGGGCCCTACTATAAAAATTGTTACCCACCCTCATCTCTTGGAAGCTTTGAAACCATGTTTAACTGGAACACCAGACAGTCCCTTCAGCTAGCCAAAGAAATTTCAATTTCAAACATCTTTATAAAGAAATGCAAGAACAGATGCTTGTATCTTGTTATTGTCTTAGTGCCTAATTTTCTTGACTTGTAACTGCAGAGGACTTTTGCCTATATTACTGTAACTTTTAAATTTTTTTTTCTGTGCAGTATCAAAGTTTTCTTCCATTCCAGCTACTGATTTTATTGCTTAATGCTGGCAATACTCAGTTATCTTTATCTCATCTTGATCTATGCTTTTTATTTGAGTTGCAAAAAACCACAGCCACAATTCAGCCTAAGAAGATAAACTAAAGTAATTCAAGCCCAGTGAATGGTTTTATTCTCTTGTGTTCATACTTTCATAACTTACTACTTGTCTGATCCATTTTCAGCTGTAATGTACATATAATCAACCTTTTCAGACTTCTCACAAGAAAAGCTTTTGTTCACTGTGCAGTAATCAGTATTAAAGGCCTTTAAAATGGTGGAAGTCAATGACACTGGCACATTGTCCAGATACATTGTTGTTGATGAAGCGAACTGATATTACTGTGAAAGACCAATTTCATCTCAAAGTTCTTTCATCTGTGGTGATCACAACATTTTTCACGTACTGTTCTTCACAATCATGTAAGTTGGTACCCACCTCTGATATTTTTTTTTTTTTTTTTCCCCAGGATAGCTACAAAATTATTTGATAGCTTGGAATAGCATCGAATGGCCTCGGTCCATTAATGGAGCCTTAACAGACACCATTTTATATGGGATATATGTATTATATCATTTGAATCAGTGAAGACCTTGGTGTGAGAAGATACTTATCATGACTGTGATTGTGTCACTATTCGTTTCTAAACCTAAGGAGAGCAGCTCTTTAAAAATGAGCAAAAGCAGTGAAGTTATGAAGTCAGATTTCTTTTCCTAGGGGAGCACAGTACTGCATGCTTGGTTATAAACCTAAAACAGAGGTTTCAAATCCTTTAATGTTAAACTTTTGATTAGATGATTCAGTGTATGAAATTTCTGGGGAAATAGTCATGTATTTGTCTCCCAATTTAAAATATTTATTTTTGACTCATTTCAAATTAGATTTCTAACTGAGGTGTCAGATGTCTGAAATGAGGTCCTTCAAATTTTAGTCACCATTAGTATACAGCTTATAATGGTCTCCACTGCTTTAGAGCCTGTTGATTCAACTGACAGTCAAAATTTGGGTCTATACTGAGGTGGGGAACACCCTTGCATCACCCAAAGTTACCCTACGGAGGAAGAAAATGCTAAGTGGAGTCTCTGGCTCTGATTACTTTCTGTTTGCCCTTAGGGTGTCCAGCTGCTGAAAGGCAAGCTCTTATTAGTTTCACCACTATATGAAGCAGCTTTGAAGACAGTTGGTTTTGGGGCACCTTTTTGACTAGGATACTAAATGGAAGGGCTTACAGACAGTGGCATTCAAAATGAATTGCATCAGATGCAGTTTTATACCTTGATGTTGTCTGAAAACATATTTAGATTGAAACATCAGTACTTTTTAATCTAAGTCAAAGCTTATTAGGTGCAATGTTTTTTGTTAGATACCATAATAAAACTGGAAAGAACAGACAGCTGTTGGGCATTGGAAGCCTTCCTTATGTCTGAAACACAGCATCAGACTTGGCTAAATGGAGTTGAAAATAGTTGCCACATGTTAACTATATTGGGAATTTTAATTACGGAACTGTTTGATACTCATGAGAAGAAAATAAAGACAAAGCTTCTTTTCAGATTTTCCTACTTCTATCTTGTTTGAAATAAATAATAAATACCTATATTCTGATTTTTCTTATCAAAATAATAAGTAATGGTTTGGATTTTTTCCATCATTGTACTTTTTCCCTCCTTTGCAGTCCCATCCTTCTCGCTGTTTTTACTAGTTTTTGGACTAACTCTTTCAGATCTTTAACTGTGGAGAAGTTACAGAAGGGAACAAAGGAAAATTGAAACTCTCTAAAGTGGTTGAGCTAGTTTAATTTTTCTTTCTGCTGTTACAACTTTTCCAAACCAAACTGAAATTTTGGATATCATTCACTTATTCAACTACAGTAACAAAAAGGAAAGATGAGAGGAAGGGGGCAAGGAACAAAAACAATTCCAGCATTTGCAAAAAATATCATGTAAGCAGTAGAAAAAAAATCAAATTATTATATTTTGGACCTTGCCAAGGGAAAAACACTTGAGTTCTGATTTTTTAATGAAAAAGTTTTTCCATTTTTCATCTGCTTTGCAAAATCTGAAGAACGCAGCTGTTTTCATCACTAGTGTTACTGCATTTCTACTTGTCTTGGATCGTGCTTTTACAAGATGCTATCGCTGCTATGCTGTGTCTCTTCTGAATTAACTGAGCTTTTCAGCTGCATATTTTAAGTCTACACAAGTCAAACGTTCATTGGACTCATCAGTCATCAGCCCCATATATCACTAATGCCAACTATGATACTAAGATGACTCATGTCCTAATTATTTTGAATAACAAGTGTGCTCTTGTGATAGGACAATATGATTTTGCTTGCTACAGGATGGATTGGCAGAAAGTAGCCACATAAAGCAGGCTTGCAAAACAATCATGAAAATGCATGTTGGTACAAAATTGCTCACTCTTCCCTCTTTTCACAAGGTTTTTTTCCCTGGTGGGTCCATTAAGCCCCTTTCCCCTGGCTCTTTGTAGGTAACAGGTACTTGAAAGTTTAAACCTGACAATAAAATACACACTTTTAAATTACTTTTATGCAGTTGAATTATTTCAGCTGTGATGTGTTATGAAAACTAACTAGGCAAAAGATCCACCAAAGTGGTTGTATTTTTTTTGTGTGATTGTAATTCCCTTTTGATCACTCAACACCTATAATTCAAGAGAACCTTGGTAACACTACTTTATGTCCATTACATCTTCTATACCTGTTAATAAAAATTAGGAGAAGAAATCTCAGGCATACATGGTGGACATCATGTTGGTTCTCATCATAGGAGAGAAATGTGGAGCCCAGGGAAACTACTGGATTATGGAATAAGATAACTCAGGTGGAAGGGACCTACAAAAGGGAAGGGACCTATCAAGTCCACTGACCACTTCAGGGCTAAACAAACGTTAAAGCGTGTTATTAATGCTGGGCTGTAAATTGTAGTGTCTTGAGTGGGGGCCGTTCCTGTTCAGAGCTTGGCAAGTGATGGCGAGTGGTGTGAAACAATTTGGACCATAATTGCTTGTCATCTTCTGTTTTAAAACCTCAGTGATTCAGCACCCCAAGAATTTGCCAGGAGATAGGTGGTGCTGAGCTCTGCTCTCCTCCAAGCAATCTCACACTGAGCTATCTACTTTAAAGCATCTCTACACTGTTCTTTAGTTCACTGAAGACTTTGTATTTACAATATTGACCACGGAAGGCTGCCTCTCATTTGCAATCTTGCAGTTGGTGCTCCCACCTTCATACCTTGTAGCCACATGTTAATGGGTGGCAATTTCTTGGTTGTGGTTTTATAGCCATTTTGTTCCCACAGTACTTCAAGAAGCAACGAGCAGAGTTTTGCTTCCAAGTGAGCGTATTGGGAAGTTTCCTTTCGTTCTTTGAGATGTGAAGTTGTCCAGACTATCCATGTTGTAGACAAGTGACAGTGAAACACTTGGCAAAGTTATCCCAAATCCCCATCAGCAGAAAACAAACTGTTTCTAAGACAAAGTTGCCCTTTTAAGCTCAAATGGAAAACAAAAAGGTAAAATGTAGAGGAGCATGTGGACCACACAAAATGTAAACCGCTAGCTGATCTTTGGCCTGATCCAAACAAATACTGTTGAAATCATTGAAAATATGCCAATTGACTTCTGTGGGATTTGCAGCAGGTTCTAAGTTGGCAACTATCCTTTCTAGCAAACAAATCTTGTCTACTTTTACATTTCAGGCTTGTAGTTAATCAAGTTACCAAGACAGAAATGTCTTTGGCATGGACATGGTTCTCTGTTTCTTTTCCCTGCAACTAATAATGTTTCCACAGAAATCACTTCCAAAAAAACTCAAAGGCCAGTATTTAGATAAGCAATATCAAAATGCTTCAGCATTAAGCTGTGATAAGTATTTCCTCCTGTTTGTTGTAAGAAAGAAGGTTTTACACAAGCCATGTAGTCTTAACTTTCACCAAGTTAAATAAAGGTTTAGTAAAGGATTTTGTGCCCTTTTAACCCCCAATAACCAGAGTGCATCCTGTGTGACCATTCATTACGTATGAAATGGCTGTAATTTATACCAAATGGGGTAGGTGAATTCAAACAGAAAGATACCAGCGATGATAAAAAGATAACACTTCTCCGTAACAGATGCTTCATTTTATGATGGAAATGGGGAAGCTGAATGCTGCAGGTGCCGGCCTGACACTAGGCCTGTGGAGAATCATTAGAGCCTCCTCAGAGATCTAGGTTTACTCTGTGTTTAATCAGCCACAGTCAGAAGAAATGGCTTCATTTCAGCTTGATGAGAGCCAGATTACAAAAGGAAGATAGATGGCCAATAAGGTTCATCACTATAAGCATATTGTCTTAATTTGAAGAAACAAGCTGGCATTCTGTGCTGAGGAAAAGTGAAGTGCAATATGGCTAGTATCAAAAACTAGTTATTTCAAGTCTCCCTGCTCCCCACAATGAAAATATTCTGGCTGTTCTTCCTTTGACTAAAATATTACAAAATATTGCATATGCTGCAAATGCCCGTGTTTACTCAGGAGATACCTCTGCTTTGGGTTCCGAAATGCTGAAACCTCTCAAAGTCATTTTGCTCATCTAAATTCTCCAGCCACTTATTTATTCTTACATATATTGTAAACATAAATACGTTTGTATGTAATCACGAGTGAAAAGGTTTGAATGGACTATTGATCAAAAAAAGTCTCTGAGCATAATATGAGCACGCACAGTCTAAAAGGGTCGCGGTGCAGCCATCTATCATGACTTCCCACGACAGGACAATGAGGCTGTCAGCTGGGGGCTTGCTGTGACAGGGGATGGGCCTTTGGGAAAAAAAAAATAAAATAAAATAGGGACCTATGCCAGGGAACTTGTTCGTATAAAAGATAAACACAACTAGAGTTCTCTGCTTCCCGAATGAACTGCGTGATTCATTGCTATTGCTTAGCTTTTCCTTAGAGCTGGCTTTTTCCTCTTGTGCATAGACTGACTTTTATAAGCTTCAGGAGTGTTCCTTTGAACCAGCAGAGCTTTCAGGATAGGAGTATTGGGGCCTAGCAGGATGATGGGAGCAGTATAATTATTACTGTTTATTTTACAGTAGAATCCAGATGTTTTTATTGAAGTTGGAACCTTTTAGTATCAGGCAATCTGCAAATATCTGTAACAGTGATTTTTCTTCCTGTTTTGAATTGTGAATCCATAGGAATTTTCTCTTCAGAGTTAAATTTAAACATCCTAACAATAGGTTTACTTTTCTAAATTCTCACAGATCTCAAAGGAAGTCTTGTGCCTGGGGGCTACCCAGATCACTCATGCAGACCTTGGGGAACAAAACCACTGAGCATGATAGCTATAGTTAGGGAAAGCTGGGGACTGAATTTAAGATAAATTGGGAATTGTAGAAAATGAATCCCTGTCTCAAAAGAAGTGGTGTGATAAGTACTTGATCCATAAAGCCCTGGAAATCAGAATTTCCAGAAACTTACTGGATTTTGGAGCAGACCCAAAGGTGTAAGAAAGCAGAAGACTTGGATAAAAAGAGAAGACAGAAGGGAAAGCAGAAGACAGAAGAACATGTAAAGTCGACAGCATTAAAAGGATGCTTTAACAAATGCTATTGTGTGTATAATTTTGTAATTGTAATGAGCATTGTAATGATTTTCTATGTGTTGAAGAATTTGAGTGTGGTAGATCGTTTTGATGGGTGAAACTATAGTTAATTTATGGAGTTTGGGAAGCTCTGAGAGTAATCCTGCTTGAGGGAGAAGTGGATAGTCAGGTTGAGCTCAGGACAAAAATGACCAAGATGAAGGAATGGTTATGGGGGGGACCCAACTGGGAAGCGTCTTTGCATTAAAACAAGAATTTTGTGCCTTGATCCAGTGGAGGAAGAGGAGGAACTGATAGAAAATATGAAACAAAAAGCATGATACAGCCAGAAGAATTGGGCATTAAGTTGGTCTTGAACAGTATTTTTAACAAAGTCCCAGAGGATATTGTGCTTTGTTCAGGACATGCTGCAACTCGGCGAGTCACCATGGCAGAAGAAATGGAAGAAAGATGAGCGGAGTACTTCTCAGAAGATGGGGCCTGAATGAGTGTTCCCAGATAAACAGTATGTTATGCAGAGGAACAGTTTGCTTTTGTTTTTGTCCTAACCCCACAAAGACTGCTGGTGTTTTTGCTCTTCCTTACACTCACTTCGTAAAAACAGGCTCATTTATTTTTTCCACCATTTTTTTTTCCATCTTCCTTTGTTCTAACTTCACCCAACTTTGCATATTAAGATGAAAGTGAAGCAACTCCTACTGACTTTACAGGTCTGAAGGGAATTAGGAATTTGACTCATCAAAATTATCTCTACTCCCACCCTGTTTTTTTTTTTTTTTTCCTGAAACGCTGAAGAAATGCACTCCTTCATTCCTGACACATTTTCCTAATGTCTATTTGGAACAAAAGCAGAACGATCCCAAGCAAGCGGCCGCTTTCAAACAGCTCAGGCTACACCACATCTGTGTTTCTGCTGTACCTGCTACCCTGCTAGCCTGAGACAGCCTGAGCTGCCGCCTTATTTTATGGCTGTACTGACACAATCCTGCAGTGAACCATGCGACCCCTGAAGTGTTTAGAAAGGTGCATTTGTGTAGGGGAGATTTTTTTTTTTTCCTCTGGAGTAAATCAGAGGCTCCTAGATAATCTCGCATGAACACATTATTGACTCGGACCTTTCCCTAGGCAAGGAAGGCTGCATTTTTTTCAGAAAACGATACGCTGAAGCGTTCACAAAGTGGAGACTTAGGAAGCTTAACAATTGGTAGAAATATTATCATCAGCTATCATGGTAACATTATCCAGCCATTCCCACCCACAGATGCACATGCACGCATGCTGGATTTCGGCTCAGAAAGCCTTGCAAATAACGCGCTGTAGGTGTGTGGTCCTCAAAGTGTTTAAATGTTTGAGGATGAAGTGAGCAGGAACATCTTGCATGCACCAGCTGAAAGAGGGTTGGGAGAAGTGGGGGGTGGATTTCCCTGGACAGATGATAATTCTCTATCCTTCTATGTGCTGCCAAACTACCTCAGCTAGTTGGGGTTTATAAACTTCTATTTTTTTTTGTCTCCAAAGAGCAGATTTTCTAGTGTTTTTGGAATGCATCAAATGCAGTACAATTAAACAGGAGAAAAAATATTCCCAGGGCTCTTCATTCACCTCCTTTCCCCTGTCAAGATATTGCTTAATTTAAATGCTGCCAAAGTTAATAATGAAAGACAGCATCCGCCAGCATGTCAGAGCTCAGTGCCCAAGCAGAAAAGCGTGAGTGGCTTTCTGCACTCTTACCTTTGCTAAATTCAACCCTGAAAAAACACTAGAGCAAATTTAGGGATACCATAATTAGCAGGAATTAAAATGTTCTCTTCAGGTCACTTATTTTGGCCCAGAATTGCCCAAGAACTTAACACCTTTACCAAGCATCTGATGCTGCCTACAGCCTAAAGTCAGAACTGCCATCAAGTCAGTGGGTCCAGGAACATGCCACCCACAGACAGCCCATAAAAACAAGCTGCCTTGTAGCAACATCTGCCCCTTATAAAACCTGTTGGAAAGTGGACAGTGAACAGGTCAGAGATATGCACCAGGATTTTGTGAATGTAACTGCCAGGGCTTTTAGCGGGAGGAAGGAAGAGATTTGGGGCTTGCTGAGGACCTGGGAGGTTTGGGGAGGTGACAACAGTGAGGGCAGCCTCCACATTTTCTCCTTCTTCCCCCTTCCCACAAACCTAATGCACCACTGAGGTGATGAGCAGAGCAGATAAGTGGTGCCAGACCTCAGTTCTTTGTGTTTTTTTAGGAAACATTTTTTCTTTTTCTAAAAATAATTGTGTGTGATTCAAAGGGGAAAAAGAAAGGCAACACACAATGATACAGAGCAGCTTATTAATTAGTTTGAGGTGCTCTCAGTGCTCCTGTAGGTATGGAAGGACTGAAAACACAAAATACTGAGGTAATGTTTTTGCCACCGCTGGGCCTGTGGAGTGTCACTGTGATGTGCATGCCCTCTTTGCCTGGTAGCTCAGTCGGTGTCATCCCAAGTGGGGTCATCCAAAACCAAGGCAAGGTTGCTCAAAGGGATTTGTAGTTTTGGCATGGAGACTGGGGATTGGGAATTGTGCTGGATTTGGGCAAGAAGGAATATTGTCCCACAACAAGTCTGCTGTGTGAAGATGACATTTGGTGGGTTTTCCTTCCTCTCTCCCTCCCCTTAAAAAACCTGTCTGCCAAAGCCTTCTTGCAGGAGGTACTTTGTGTTCTCTAGCTTAGCAGCCTTTGGAGGCTTGCTGATGCAATATTGTTGATGAAATCAGCGAGGGAGCATTACATATACACGATGAAATAGAAAAGTTTCATCTCATGCTGAAAGTACCAAGGATAAGTTAAACTTCTCTCCTCAGTGCAATCAGTGCACTTAGGCTGAGGTTGGTCCAACTTCTGTCTCTGTTTAACCTCTCTCCCCTAAGTAACTACTGCTGTTTATCAGCTGCAAGTTTTGGCCAACTAATTGTTTTTTATTTTGATGAGCTAGCATAGCCTGTGTCATGGAAAGGTAGGAGAGAAAAGGTACCAAATAAAGATTTTTTGTTTCTGGAGCTAGTTACTATCTTCTATAAGATTAAACTGTGCATAGCTTTTCAAAAGCAGTGAGTAGGCATGCCTGGATCCATCACCCAAATGCTGTGTACCTGCTTTCCTGCTGCATGTCTCCTCATTTCTTTGCTAGGTAGTGGGAAGAAAAAAGGCCAGTAATTTATGACTCCTATTAATACAGTAGGCTGGATGTGTTGACAATATGTCAATAATTATTTCTGGCAAGACCTTAACAATATAGTATGGGTCTCTGTAGGATGACTCATTTTACCAGAAGACAGATATGTGTGACCTGAGTTTTACGACAGATGTCAAATATATCGAAATGTGGTGTGAGGAAGATCATCTTATTGGCAAAGTAATGAGAGGCCAGAGGGAAGATTAATGTTGAGGCTGAATGGTGTGGTGCCTCTTTCGTTCTCCTTTTTTGATAAGTGATGCTGGGGCAGAAGGGAAGGGGTTTGTCTTCTACCTTGTGTAGGCCAAAAGTGGGAGAAGTTTGGGGGAGCAATAACATTAACCAGTATGACACCTTAATTTTGATGGGCAATCAGAAAATAAAAAACGTTTTGAAAGGAGAGGGAATTGTCAGAGGGTTTTGATAAACGTGACAGTGCTGGGGGAGCAGCCAGCTAACCAGACAGTATGGCCTAAATCTTTCAAGGTGACTGCTGTGGTGACAACTTAAGTGGGTCTTATTTTCAGCCGTGCTAAGCCTTCCACCTTCTGAAAATCAAGCCCTCGTGTTTCATGCTGGCTGCCATGACGTGGAGATCAGCTGCTCCCGTAGGACGAGTAGGCTCTGAAGCCTCTCTTCCTGCAGGATTTCTGTGCAGGCTCGATCCCTTTGCTGTGGAATGCAGTTGTTGCACAGCCCTGTTGACACAGGCAGGACCCTTCCAGCCGTCTGTGTCTAGCAAAAGAAAATATTTAACACTACGCTTGAATCCCAGAATTGCACACAAAAACATCTTTTTTGTACAGAGAAAGTGAAGGCTACCCTCCGTTCCTTGCTCCTGATGGAAGATGGGCAGAAGTTGCCTGTTCACCAAGAGGTGGAGAAAGCCCAATGCTTGGTGGACGCAGGGATGCTGGCTGGAAAAAATGCACCCTGTAGCTCCATTGTTTCTGTGTCTGCTCATGCTCCACAGAGAGGGCGTTGTCTGTTCCCCAAAATCACAACATTATCCAGGGAGACAGGTTTTTGGAAAAGTCTGCGTTGTGATGTGCAGATATTTTCTCCCTGTTTGTGCAAGAAGGCCACTTTTGAGTGACACAGGTGCTTGGAAGTAATAACAAGGTCAAACCTGAAAAAATGATATACTTTGAATAATTGAGCTGTATTTTTAGCCCTCATTTTGTGATCTGTGTCACATATATATATATATGTGTGTGTGTGGCTCATTTCCCTGTTCACCAGAGACGCTTTTGCCATATCCAGGTTTGCTACCTAGAGAAGAGGTGCACGGGTACATGGTGAGGTAAGGGCACCTCTTGACTTCCTTGGGCACAAAAAGCATTGCGGAGTTTTTCTTGCCTTATCTTTTTCTTGGGAAGGTCGCAATTATAATTTCATCACAAATAGGACAATTTTCTTTCATTCAGCTTTAATAATGGCACAAATTTAACTATATTGTGCTAGCAGGCACTGATATATTAATTAAAATATAGTCTAATTATTTACCCTAGTTAGTTCATACAAATCTCAGTAGTGTAATCAGTGGACTCCCTTAAGGATTTTTGCTATATTCAGCTGTAGAAATGGTTTGTCTTTTCTATTCTGTTCAGGAATAGAGTTAGTTTGGGGTTTTTGCTTCCCGGTCACTAGTTCAGTGACTGACACGGTGCTGGTCTAAGCAGGGGGATTGTGCAGCCGCAGCCACGCTGAGCAGTGCTAATGGGTGGGTAAAGCCTCTTTTCCTATTTTTTTTGGTAAATCTGTGCCTGCCATTCAAATGAGGATCAACTGAGTGTTAACTCAACTTAGCAATTATATAGTGATCTCCACATCCAAAGGACTGTATGAATGTTAACCAGCTACTTTATACACGGGGATAATCGTAGTTATTGTACGGATTGTACGGGGAACTGTGACAATGGGGTGAATCGACTCCTCCAAGCCTTAGCTTTGAGGAGACTGACCTCGTGCTGGTTCTTCTGCGATACGTTTGGTCACACGTAACCAGAATGGTTTCTGAGAAATGGTGCTCTGATGTTCCTCAGTGTGAACAGATGTGGAACAATGTTTACACGGGGAGAATGTTCAGCCTGTTTCGTAAGAAAGGAAAGGAATGCCTGCTGGCAAAACTGAGGCAGAGCGCTGAACGATGGGGATCTGAGCCTTTATTAAAAGGACAAGCGAAGCTGACATCTGGAGCTGCAACACAACTTGGGATGCCCAACTTGTGTATACTTAGGGCTTATTTGCTGTCAGGTGTTCATTTTAAACACAGGTGGTATGAAAGTTGCAGATGGCTATGTTGAAAGGGAAGGAAAAAACATTGAAAGCAAAGAGGTGGAGGAGAGGAGGGACGAGGTGAGGCTGAGGAGGACGGAGACCAACCCAATCTGCAGCTCTAGGAATCTCAGCAGCGCCTTTTCTCCCTTTGGCATACAGCCACCAGTCTTCAAAGCCTGTCTCTAGAGCATGGAAATCAAAAAGAGTGGGTCAAGAATTCTTAGGTTTTATGCACCCCCCACTTCTTTTTTTTTTTTTTAAATGCCATTCCTCTACCTTCTCATCTCACATCCACTTTTTTATTTTCTGAAGAAAAAAGCACTGAGCACAGAAGGCTGTATCAGTTAAGCTAGTGGAGTAGACAGCATTGCAACTCCACGCAGCTCTTCATACCTGTGTTTGAGATGTAATTAAAAATGTGTCCTTCCCCCTGCTGAAGAGAGGGGCTTGACTGCTGCACTTTGGGGTGTTGAGCACCAAACCCGAGTTGTCTGTTGTCTGTGTGAGAAGCGTGGGTAGCACCTGTGAAACAAATTCTCCACAGGCATTCTGCCCCTCCTTAATTATATACTTTCTGCAAACAATCACTAAAAAGATCAAACAGAAATTAGCATATGAGCTGAAGAATCAACGAGGTAGTGCAAGACTATATAAAAACCTGCCTTGAACAGCAGAGTCATCAGCGTTCCTGGTAGTGCAGCCTGAATGTCTTTGAAAATCAGGTACTCTTTAAGCACATTTTCATCATAATATATCCAATATAGCTTTTATTACTTTTCTTGTCCCTGTTCTACTCTTGGTTTAACCATGTGTGAACCAAGCTAACATGATTAGACACCTTGTTTTTCACCAGTCATTTCTGTTTGCAGTCTTCCATAAAGTGCTTCAGATGAATTTTAATACGTTGATGGTACTTACTGAAGATATTAATATTCATAATAAATACCCCTTAGAAATAATCTTCAGCAAATCCTTTTGACAGAAGAGTCAGGGCTGCTAACGACAATAACTACTACAAAATGCAATTTGGTCAATTACTTTAATTAAATTTCACTCTGTAATGTCTTCTCATTTATATAGTAAACTAATAGGGGAAAAGTACATCATCCTTATTTGCCTCTGCTTAAATGTCCAAAACTGTTTCCTTATGTTTTGTTTTAACATTCGCAGCTCTCCCAGCCTCACAGAACATTTGGGATAATTATGGGTTTTACAAATAAAGCTTATTCTTCACCAAGAAAGGTTGAGACTTTCTTTTGAATATGCTTTCACAGAATAAAAGCCTTCGCTTCACAGATCCTAATCTGGTATTTACAGACTAGCTGATTTTGGATGGTGCCAGCATTCTGGCGTAAATGGTAGAAGTGTCTACATTTCATCGAATGCTTTTTTTAATTATATTGTTTGAAATTGGAGTAAAAAGGAACACAGCTGTCTAGAGATTTTGGTAGCATACAGGTTATAATGAACTCATGAGAAATAACAGCAGCACTTTTTAATGCACTTTACTGCATCAAGCAAGGAATTTTACACTGTGGGCTACATTCTCAGCTGGAGTAAATTGCCATGTCTCTGGTTTCCTCACTGTACGACAGTCTGGTTCTGAGCTCCTTGCTAAAAAATTTGAACTCTTATTTTCAGCAGTTCATATAACAGCAGAGGATCTGGCCTGGGTTTATTATGGTGCAATAGTGTGTAAATATTAAGGTCATCTGTTATCTGGAAAAATGCATGAATTAAGTTAAAATCAGTAACTCTGATCCCACCCTGTATCAGTAAAATCAATAAAGCTGTTTCCATGAGCACTGTGAATATTCATGTGAACAATCATAAGGCATACGGGACTTGGAAGCAAGCATGTGTGTCAATTCAGTGACAATTTTAGGGACAGTGTTGTGCTGGGGAGCCCTGCATCTGCTGGTGCCATAATTCTGCCACAGCATTAGCTACAAATAAAGCTTCAAAAGGGAGAAATATCTCATTTTTATTTTGGGGTAAAATGTGGAGGGATGGATGGGGGGAACCACTCTTCCTAAGCAAATAAGTGAGATGCTGAAGTCAAAACTTCAATCTTTTTTTCACCTGAACTATGAACTGCCTCAGTTTCTTCACGGCTCTTCCAGTTTCTCTAAGGCTGCTATAAATTTCATTGAAACGATGAAGTCCTACAATGCAATTAACTCCAAAAGTGGTACAAAGCAACAGCGTGCAGATATGGGGCTGCAGTACTTAGCACTTAACTCTGAAATTCTGATAAGCCCTATCAACTCCGGGTTGTGTTTAATGTTCACTCCTGCTTATATACTGGAGATACAACCTAGCGGTCACAGTGTTAACACTCCCCAATATCTATTACAATTAGTTTTTGATTAAGAGGCCTAGCATGGCTTTTGAAGCCTTTTATGTTGTGTCAAATGGCTAGTGATGGAGTGAGATGCACAGACACCTCCCAGTAACAAAGCATCTTGTAAAAGGTTTCAAGTGAACTATTTTATCATCCTAATGGAAACCAGATGACTCTAACTCCCCCTTTAATTTCAACTATTTACTGAAGAGTCCTTGTTTTGAATTACTTAAAGATTTATTCCAAACCACTATCTCATGCATTAAGAATCACTAATAACAAAGCCATTCTGAGCGGAGCAAAGCTTTTAAAGAATGTGACTATGCCATTGCATTTATTCTTAAGTTTAAGCCACGCTTTTTAATGGCTTTCACATTTTTCTGTCTTGGTTTATTTTCTTGGGTGTTTTATTTTTTATTTTAGTATTTTTTCTCCCTTGAAATCCTGAGCACATTTTTCTCCAGACACTTCTAGTCTGTGCTGAGTTTGCCCCGCTGACAAGGTCATTGGGCTGGAGCTTGGGTGGTGGAGCCAAATCCGTGCACGTGCTCCCATCTCCCTCCATGTCACCCTCCAGAGAGCTCTATTTTGGGTTTTCTCAGTGGCCTTAACAGAGGAAGGACTGAAAAATAAGGCCCTAGTGGGGAAATCTTTTTCACTAAATTTAGTTATTTCCCCTGAGTGGTAAAATTTTCAGAAGATGAAATTTGTTGCTCCGTGTGGCCCAGCTCTGCAGCAATCCCCCAAACTCCCCAGGAGGATAGAGGGGATGCACTTCCTCTGCCTTTGCCCACTGCTTGCTTCAGGCTCATCCCTTCCTCCCAGCCACTTTGCCCTCTGCTTTGCTGCTGAGGAAATCCTGAAAGAACTGGGATTAATGGGATTAGCGGTGCAGAGCAGGTCTCCTTTCTCTGCTGCTTTGGCATCCGCTGCCTCCCGGCCTGGGGTGTGGACCTCCCCGTTTCTGTGGAGCCTTGCAGAGACACAGAAATTGCTCTTAATGAGCACAAGCATTAACTGGTTTTCATCCCAAAATGTGACACTGTTGCTTACATCTGCCAGTATTTTACCCGGCTCTCCTGCTCCCTGCGGATGCTACCTTCTAAAATGTTTCAGGCAACACAGCTGCAATATTCTTTTGCCAAAATGCCCTTTTGACTTAGACTGTAAAGTGCTTCAATATATATTTTAGTGGCATTAAAAGGATTAAAGAATAGTGTAGTTAATTAAATAAAGATAGATTTTTTTAAAGGTAAATTTATGAGAAAAAGATATGTGTTAGGAAAAAGAGGGTGAAGAAATACAGCTGTCCAAGCATAAGAATAGGTTGTATATTAAAGTGTAGTCATTAAATGTCTTGTGGAAACCATTGCTGTATTGAATAAGAAATTTATACAAAGAGAAGATGCTTTATTTTTAAAAACATTAAGCAGACTTTTGTTGCAATGGATATCAATAACTATTGACCTTTGTGACCATGAATCTTCTGAGCCCCAGAAACAAGCAGCTAACAAATCAAACACCCACTCCAAATGGAGAGCTCTTCATCCTTCACAGAGATTTCCACTGTGTGAATATGCATTTTCAAAATCTAGATCAAACAGAGGCCCTTAGTACCAGCTTGTGCTGGCTGTTGGGCAGACGTGGAGTCCTGGCCATGGGATGAAGAGAGGGCAGGAGTGAAGCGTGTCAGTGGGATTAAGTCTTAGGTGACACCAGACAGGCTGCCAAAAGATGAGGTGTATTTGGCATGCAGTTGTCCGCATCTTAAAATAGGTAAGGACATGTATGTATCTGCCTCTTGTCTCCTCTCATTCTATCATAGCAAGAAATATTTTTGGAGCAATGGATGAAAAGATATTACTTAATAACTCACTATCGTTAACTGGGCTTCCCTATCATACAGTTAAATGGTAGGTCTTAGTTGACAAACAGGGAGCAGGGACCACAAAATAAAATGGTTACATGTTTATGAGATGATAGAAATGTTGTTAATTCTCAGTTCCTTAGTCCAGTTATTAGGCTGAATTACATTGTAAACCTGAGACTGCCTATTAACTGTATGCATACATAAGTATTTCTGGATTTGCAAAATCCATATGCATACAAAGATGATGACTTCTGCGTATTGTTAAGAAAATTTTAATAAATTATGTTTTGGTAAAAGTTAGGGAGAGAGGCTCTCCTGCCAGTATAACATGACTTTTCTGTTACTGGTCACATCTCTAGGTCCACAGAAGACTCCTGGTTCTCCAAGCCCATCATTAGAAACCCTTTCTAAATATTCCTCTTACTAAATTTTCATAGGCTTCCCTAATATGTCATTTCTCCTATTGCTCTGCTATCTGATGTCACCTTCTAGATGATCTTAGATGTTATTACAATTTTACTCAATGTTTGGATAGCACTATTATAAATAATATTCAAAATCACCATTTTTTTTTTCCTTTATACTAGAAAACTGTAATACTTGTCTGTAGGGATATTTGTTTACACTCTCCTATCGTATGAGTACTGTGATGATTATTGTTGCACTGTTTGTAAATTCTACTACCTCCCAATCAGCAATTCTATATGTTTTGTACTATTTTTAGTTAAAATAATAATTAAAAATAAGAAGCCAGCTGAATGGTATCCATTGAATTTGGTAGTACGAAAACAAGATAGGAGAAATATAATCACAGATATGTCTGCCTTTATTTCCCAGCCTGTATGACCAGGGACCCATTTACAGTTGAGTCCACTAGGACTAACCGTGGACATAGGAGTGAGACTTGACTGCATGTATTTGTATCCACGGAAAACCCTTTACCCATTGAATCTTCACATCTACCATTAATAATTTTAGTATTAATCTGAAAAAAAGAAGATAGGACTGAAAAGGAAAGCTGCCTTGGAAATTAAAAGCCAAAGAGTATTGAGAAAAAAAATCTTGCTTATTAGGAAGTGGGACACAAATGCTGAGACCTTACTTTTTAGGAGAAAGTGTTGGTAAAACTTCTGCCATTGGCACTTTAAATCTATTTTGTTTAGGATCAATAGACAGCTCTTGTGTTTGTTGATGGAATGTTAAATCCAAATATTCATACATTTTAGTATCCTTCCAGTAATGAACAAAGGGAGGAGTTATTATTATTATTTTTTTTTAAAGCCAGATATATTTGGGGATGAAATCAATTCTTTAAATATTTTATGTTCTGCAGAGTTATCTGCAAGACAGCATCAGCCTGAAGATCAATTGCAGAATGAAAATCTGTATGTTACTTTTTTTTTTCTCTTTTTTTCCCATAATTCAAATAACTTTACTGCTCATGAATTAAAAAAAAAATATATATATATATTTTTTTGTAAGCTGTGAGAGAGAACAAAGAATGAGAAATTAATGCCTTAAAGTTAGGCTCCTCTAGGTTTAATTTTTAGATTCTTTTAAATATTGGTCCTTGCCCTTTCCAAAGTTATTTCTGTTAGCTATTTTCCTAAGCCTGCTGTAAACTGCCAGTTTTCCTCTGTGTTAATTATTAATATGACCTGTTTATGTACCAGTTATCCAGCTAACCATTAATGTCTGTTTACTCATTGATGACCTTTGCAACTACATGCCAGGCTCTTGGCCAGTAAATGTCAACATTTTTTAATAGCCTAAAAATACTCTTCATTGCTTAAGATTATCTACCTTTTTTTTTTTTTTTTTTTTTTTTTTTTTTTTTTCAATGTAAAAAACAGAATTTAAATACCTCTTATAATTCACGGAGTTTCGTATAAGGCTATTTCAGCCAAATGGCACAGTTAAAATAAAAGAAAAAAACTCTATGATATCCTTTACTTTTAGTCTTGTTTTAAAATGAACCACAACAGGAAAAAATACAACTCCATGATACAGAAATAATAAAAAAGAATTACCATAAGTAAATCTTCAGGATTTTTCCTTCAGATATTCAGTATTAACCCAAACACAAATAAGATCTCTCCTACTAATAGCTAAAGGCTACACTGGGGACACAACTGATTCAAAGCTGAAAGTGGTGACACTGATTTTTACCCATGATCACAAACTCTATACATATTTTTAATATTTGCTCACTAAATGTGCCTAATTTAAAAAGACAAGCAGTAGACAATGATGAAAAAGTATTTGAGGGCTCGTCCCACTCAAATTGATGTGTAGGGTGGCCTCATCCAATCTGCCACTGAGATAAGTGGAACAGGCAGCTTTCTTCTTCCTTGGTCTACTAACATCCTTTTGTAAGAACTGCCTTGAAATATTATCTTTTTGATCACAATTTGCAGGTCTGAAATTGGCCTCCTATTGAAATATTTTTAAGTATTAGCATCATCCCAACCATAAGTAATGGTGATGGCGTTTACAGGGATTGCAGCTTTGATGTATATGTAGGGTATACATTCACATTTTCTTGTTCATTGGAGTTCTAACTTCAGTAAAAATTAGGTGTTTTTTTTAGTTACAGCCTTGAACACTTGCTGTGACTGTCACTTCATGTTGAATTTATCATGCAGAATGTAAGTAGTAATGCTGAGGAGCAGTCTGTCATAAGCCATTGTATCAATAATTTCTGAAGGGGTTTGTTTTGGTCCTGGGTGGGAGGTAAGCTTTCTAGATCCCTATCCTTGGTTGCATAGACCATTTGGGCTCTGTAGTATTTTTTCAAAGGGATTTGGCTGGGCTGAAACACATCTACTTAAACACTGTGCTTCTGTAAAGGATGGTTATACAGTACTTCAAGCATATAAATGCCTTTCAGGTTTTCTGTACTGAATGATAACTCACCTTGTCTTTCTCGGTGAGGTAGGTAATAAATAGAAATCTGGACTGTAACTGAGACATTCTGACTTAGTTAGATCTTCTGGTGTCCTGAAAAAGACAAGTAGACTCAATTACCATGCCAGCAACTACATAAAGATTGTCAAATTAAATCCAAAAACCTATGTTTAAATAACGGTATGACAAAAACTGAGAAAAGGCAAGAATATCAAGCTCTTCTGACATTTTGACCTGAAGTTATAGCACTGTGGAAAAAAAAGAAAAATGCTCTTTAGAGTGTGCATTATTATCTTGAAAGACAGAGGCACAGGACTTGGTCAAATCCATCTTAGCCTAGAGACATGGACAAGTGGTGCTGCAGCCATTAATCCATTCTGTGTTCCTGCTTTTTACTGAGCTGATCCCACAGTTTATATGATAAATAAATAAATATACAACTAAAAGGAAAAAAAAAAAAGAATATTTTTTTTTCCATTTTTTTTTTTGGGAGTCTTTCAACCAGCACTTTAATTAAGCCCCCAAAAGCCACGTGAGTTGGATAAGTGTTCTGTTGAATTAGTGTCACCCACCACTGCCATGGAGCTATCCCAAGGTTCAAGCACAACAGCTGTCTAATGGTGTATAGTGACACTGCACAACAGGGTAGAAACTGAAGAAGCATACAGCATCCGACTGAAACTGCGGGGAGACCTGAGAGAGAATGCAATTATTCCTGTTGGAACTTCTTCAGAACATTGGCTTGGCACCCCAGTCTTGCAAAGCATGCCGTGGAAACTTTAATGAGCTGCAGTTGTAGAGGGTAGGCTTCCTTTTAGATATCATTGAAAGACAACAACTCAGCACACCTTAGCATCAAGCTAGGAAATGAATTTAGTGCTGACTCAAAGGACGGTGCATAGACCAGAATCGTCAGCACCATTCCTCACAATAACTAGGTCTTCCTTGGAGGTCTCTTGTCTAAGACTGACCTAGCTTGACACATCTTAGCTTGTGAGACAAGGGACGAGGCTCAAATGCAATATTCCTCTGGGAAGTGCTGTTTTGTGTTCATCTACTTTTATATACAAAGCAATGACATATTTAATCAGGGCTTTTCCCTCCCCTCAAGATACATATTATTTACAGGGAGCTGTTTAAATTTTCCAGATAAATATGTATTCAGAGTCTTTCCAAACTATATAATGTGCTCTATAGATCAGAGCAACTCCATTTAAAATTGTTTTTTAGAAACACAAATTATAATTTGATAGACTGGAACAGCTCTATCGGTTTCATAGATAGCTGGGCATTTATTTTCCACTATAAAGATCATAATATTTACCCAATGGACCAGAACAGCTCCTTCTTAGCCTTTACTCCCTCTATTATGCCACAATTATTTAAATACATATTCTGCTTGCATTACTTATTTTGTCCCCAAGTGGATGGGGATCACTTGGGTGAGTGAGTAAAAGGGGCAGGTGTTGTCTTAGACATCCCATCATCTTCTGAAACACTGTTTAAAGATCTAGATAAAATAGGAAGAGATTAAAAACTGATGGCTTCCATGACTATTTTTATTTATAATGTATCCTTCAGTTCTCTGTCTTGTTCAGTGGGAGAGTGGCTTATTCAGCCATGTGTTGTATGCATTGCAGGTGGGAGATATTTTAAATGCCTAAATGCTGACAAGGTGAGTGGTTAGGGCATGATTTCATTATATACACACATATATATATTTATATGTGAAAGCACAAGAATAATTTCTATGATTATTACATTCCTGCTTTATTTTTGTATAACTGCAAAAGGCAGGAGCATAAATCCATACCGCAGGGATATGCGTTATCTTGTTATTTATTTGTGGAGAGCTAACAGAGTGCTTGCTGCCATATGGACCACAGCAGAGGAAACATGTTCTAAAGAGCTTTTCTTGGTGGTACAATGGAGATATTGCTGCTGCAGTGGCTTCCTCATGTGGGGGCAATGCTATCTTAGATTTTCAAAACTCGAGGAACTTTTACCCACTGAGGAAGATTATCAGCTATCATTGTCATCAATGGACATTGCCTTGGGGTTCCCTGATGCTAAATGATGGCCATTTATGTACTTTCTGCACACCCTTTTATATTGCTTAATTTATAATTTAATTTCTCAGGGTGTCTGATTTAAAAGAACCCTTTTATCTGGTGTCATACTCTCTGATTTTGGAATAGGACTTATTCTTCTTTTAATTTCATTTATTTTATACATATATATAAAATGAATTAATACAGAGAGCCAAAGGTAACCATTATCGAACTAAGAGCAATACATATCGAACCCATTTTAACTTGTGGTGAAAGATATGATCTGTCAGCTTATTCCCTTCTCTAACTTATTATTCTAGACTTTGTGTCTCTCTTAGCAAGAATGTTCTCACAGCTGTCAATATTCAGCTATGGAAGTAAAGGTAAAAACCATTTTGGTATACACGGTTTCCCTCATTTAAGAGGTTAACCAAAGATGTTGCAGGGTGTAACTGCATTTTTCGCCTACATGTGATGATGGCTGAGCTGCAGGATGGCTGAACTGTTGGATTTTTTTTTTTTATGTTGTATGTTTCATCCAAGTCTGTGACTCCTTTCTTTCACAGCCCCTTTCTTCAAAGAAAATGCCCTGTCAGCAAGTTCCCAGTCCTCCGTCATGTTCTCCCCTTCTTCAGCTGGTCCAGTTCCAGCTCCACTACAGGCCTCCAACAACACAAAATATTTTACTTCCAGAAGGCTTACTTTGATTTATATCCCAGATGAGCAACTCAAAAAGCATATGAACAGTGAAACACAGTTTGGATTTCAGTGAAACACAGTTTTACAGAGCAAGAAGAACTGAAATTTCCTGAAGTTCAGGGACTGTCTATTGTGGGGCCTGAGCCAAAGGTTTTTCCTGAGCAAGAGTTCTTAGGCAAAGGATTTTCCTGATTGAAACAGGAATAGATGGATGTCAGATGTTTAATCTGGGTTGTAAAGAGTCTTTTTTTCCTCTGGATAGTTATGGTACCGGTTACATGATCAATGTATGGTCAATCTAACTGTAGACTGCTGTTAAAAGGCAGTTCAGGCCTTAGACACATACTCTTTCCATCTAATTTGCATTTATACTACTTCTCTGGCCAGATTAACATGACCAAAAGCTACTATCTTGTTTATTCCCCCAGTAAGGTTAGTTTTGAGGTGGTGCAGTGAGCTGACCCTGCACATTTACACCACTGTTGGCACTGATACCATAGGGACTTCAGGGACATCCAGCCCACAGTGAAGATGCAGATGAGAATGGCAGCAGCCGGGGCACCAGCAAAACCCCTCCATCTGGGCACAGCTTTGACCAGGACAGGATTACAGTCATGGGAGTTCGGCCCATCCATTAATGTCTGTCTAAACAGGGTCATTGCAGGGTCTGTTACAGAGATCTAATTAGAGGTCTGTTTTTTTCTTTAAAAGTCCTTGCCTAGTATTTCCCTTACTTTTCCAAACACCCTGAAGTAGACAATACATCATAATGAGGTCAAAGCAGAGGGAAGGGGAAAAAAAAATGAATCCCAGCAGCCCCAGAACAATGACAGTTTTCATTTATTATCTAGAAGTCATGTGAGTTTTAAAGTCACCAATCATCATCAAGAGAAGAATGGAGCTAGATGCTTGACAAGGAAGGTGCTGTCTGCGGCAGCATAATATTCAATTTACTGCCAAGGCTAACTGACTTCTGAAGCAATAGGAGAATAAGCGAAATAATTGATTTCTTACCTCAAAGGTACTATGGCATCAGAATTACACTAGCTATGTTCAGTTGCCCCCTTTAAAAACAAAAACAACAAAACAAACCCCCAAACTTTCCTGGTTTTATTTTAGTCCTCAAAAAATTAGAGGTTCTTAAAGCTTTCTTGGGACCATATAAAAAAAATGTCTTTCTTTGTATATCAAAGGTGCAAGAAAACCTAAAATACATACCTACCTAAAGCACATTATGCTGTCTGCCTGAGGTTGCAAATAACCTGCCACAAAATTTAAACTGCTTCTTTGGCATTAATTTTATTCTGTCCCAAAAGCATCACGTTCTTTGTGAAGTTTTTGGTGGGGGTCCTTGCAGAAATGAGGGCATCGGATTTCCTTAACATGACCCTGCCCAATTCCTGTGCCTATATATTGTCTATTTAGGGAAACATTCCACTGTCCTTGCTCATGCTGAGCACTCCCGTAGATATAAATCATTATGCTGTGGAAGCAGGCACAATTCAGCGTGACTAACGGACCCTTCTGTGCTGATGAACATTAATGGATGTGGCATCATACATGTCCACAGAGCTGAAACCAGTGGGACAGCTGGAGTAAAGTGCTACTCACTGTGAGTAAGTGTAGCAACCCCTGAGCTGTGGATAAGTAGCCTATTTGGAATAGGGATCTGCCAAATTATAGAAAGGCACTTTACTGATCTGGATAGCTTAAGTAAGTTTTAACTTTTACGTCAATAATCACACTTCACAGTTGGAAGGAGCTGTAAGAATATCAAGCCAACACATACATAGGTGCACTAGTATAATCTTACAACGTGGGATAGTCTGTTGTCGTAATTGTTAAACATAGTCAGTAAGGAGTAGTTATTAATGCCCAGCAAGTGGTTAAGTTTGACAAACTTAAATATTTTCCAAAACAATTTATATTTATTAATGGCTACTACAAAATCCATTTGCCCGTAATCAAGCGAAACTTGAAGGTGCTGGCTTTCGTAAGTGCTGAGAGTCAACAATATGAAAGTAAATAGTGGAGGACATTCCAAGATAGTATTAACACATTGATTTATTGATGATTGCACAATGGGAGGTTATCTTTTGTTAATTGACTCTGTAAATAAGCTCATAGGCGTCTCAAGCAAAGAAAAAAAATCTATTACTACTAGAAAGTCTACAGGGTGAGGTAGCTACACCACTCCATAAAGTGTTCGCTGTGCTGTAAAACTCCTTGTGTCTGGCTGAGAGGTATTTCTAGCAACAAATCCCAGCAGGTGCTCATGCATATGTGGTGACACTCAAAATGTTGTTAGCATACACCCTATATGTGAAAAAGTTTACCTTGAACTTCATAGAAAAAGACAAGCAAGGAACAAGGAGGGATCATCCTGGAGCTCACAGGTATATTTACAAATCTTCATACATCAGCCAGATCTGATATTGCTTGTCCTGTTTGATCTTTCCAGGTGATATCTTGCAGGTCCACTTTTCAGTGTGAGCCAGGACCCATCTTTGTCACCTCAAACCTGAGGCCAAATCATTGCTGGTTCATCAAAGCTATGTTGCTCGATACCTCCTTGTGAAATATTTGACAGATGCTTAGACATCAGGACAGAGCCATAATCAGTCTGAATGTCCTACTTCACTTGGTGTAAGATCCAAGAGGGAAAGTCCTTTGCTCCTGATTCAACAGACCTGAGCTGTGAGCAAACAATTTCTACTCTTGGCTGACAAAAGCAGAGAGACAGGTGGAACAGGAGCACTTTGGCCACAGAGCTACTGTATGGGGACAACCCAGTAGTATGTTTTTATTCCCGTAAAATGTCATGAGCTCTCAAAGAAATTGGCTGCTTCTGGCTGGTGACCCTTATGAACCACCTGCACTGAGTCACACTCCTTTCCCTGTCATATCAACAACCTCAGTGGACAAAAACCAAACAACTTGTGCTACTTCTCTAGGAAAGCACCCAGGCTGTGAGAACAAAGGCTCTGCTGTTTCCTAATCTCAATAACAATTAAGACATCAGATTAATAGAATCTTTAAATGCTTTGTCGGATACATGTGGAATGCTCTCTGTTTGCATTACTATAAAGCCTATCAGTACCCTTAGCATTAAAGGGCACAAGGGAACATAAAGTATCAGGGTTGAAAAAAAGACCAAGCATGAAGCCTTGCACTGAAATAAATAAATAAATAAAAAGCACATGTCATTTCTTGTATGCCTAGCTTCCTGAATTTCTGCTCAGCGTCACCGAAGCCTGAAGTTTACCTCAGAGAGGACAGGGAATTCCCTTCCTTCATGAGATGTAGTTTCCTTTTTTATCTCCTTCACCTTGTTCCTCGACACAAAATTGCATTCAGTGGTTCACTTAATGACTGTAATGCCCTTGGTTAATAGGATTTCACTACAATTCCTATCCTTTAACTTGGCATTGGAGCCCTGTGTGCATTTAGTGTTAGCTGGGTATTTTAAAGTGCTGTCTGCCTGGGAACAGCATGACAGCCCTTTCTCCCAATATTCTGAGTAGTAATCCTTGGAATTACCCCGGGATCAGGCAGAAGTGTAGACCTTGTGTGGAGGACTCAGATTTCCTTGCTGGGATCACATCTCATGCAAAGATTAAAGGCCACATCCACAAAGATATTTACATGTAGGCTCTACTAGGAGTGAGGTGCCTGAATACGTTTTGTGGGACTGGCCCTGGCTTCATTTAGCACACCTGTCTGACAGCAGGAGTCAGAGTGCTGACCTCCAGAGCTGGTGGTGAATGCCCACCAATTCTCTTGAAAGCAGCTGCTGAATTTTTGCAGGGACTTTGGAAAAAAAGTTTTTTCTGGAAAGCAGGCCTGGCTAAAGGGAACCTTTGGATTCTTTTGTTGGGGAGAATGGTGAATTTCATAATTTTGAAGAACTGTGAATTTTAGAAACAACTCAGGGATGAAATTTGTGTTTTTCTTTTCAGTCATCTGATCTGTTGTGACCCTTTATGTGCATGTTGTGACACAAAAGTACTTTTCCATTCTTCATTCCATTACTTGGACCTATAAAAAGAGTGACCACGTTGGGGGATTTCTATACAGGCTGTTTCATTCCAGTCCTTGTCCCAGGAGGATTAGAGTTGTGGAAGCTTAGAGTTAGGCTCATACTTCCCTCCTTCTAAATGCCTAGCTCAGAGATAATGGCCTTTGTTTAGGAAGACTTAATATTTCCAAGGCAGTACTTGGGATGATGTGTTTTCACATTGCCTCTCTCCCTCATATTTGGTGCACTCTCCCTCGTATGAATTCAGGAACTTCCCGTAATCCAAGCCATTCTCTGGAAGCATCAGTGACTCCATTTACGTCTTTGCCACCTTTTCTAAGAATGTGCTCATTTCATTGATCCCACGTTTCAACGCAGCAGTTGTCCCTGCCATTATCCTTGACCTAATCATAGCATTTAGGGATCCACATGTCTCATGGTCACAGACAAGCACACAGATAGAAACTGCCTTACAGACCGACCCATATAGCTTGCTTTAGATCCATGAGAATGGCGTGCGAAATTCCTCTTAGGTCTAGTTTCTTCTGAGCTGTGAGGGCCAAGATAGTTGTACTTCATAATCTGCTGGAATGCCTCTTCGCTTGCTTGCCATAGCCAGTCCCACGGAGGAAAGAGGGGGGAGAGGATGTGCTCCAGCCCTAAGATCAGATGTCGGGCACAGGTGCTGGCAGCAGAGCAGCAGAGCAGCCCCCTGGTATGAAATCGCAGGCTGGCCTCGTTCTGTGGACCTTCTGAAAACAGCCTGAGATTGTGTATCATGAGTTATGGCTGCGATATAAAACTGAAAGCCTGACTGCATCTGTTAGTTAAAAATTGCTGTGAGAGCTTACTGCTAGCTCGGAGTTTCAGCTAAATCTCAAACAGGGTGGCTGCAATGTACCTTCCTAATTAATTGCTCTCTTAGTTTTGGTTCTGCAAGTTAATTTTCACTTCTCCTCCTGCTCACAAACTGACACGGATTAGAGGCTTTCGATGGAGACACCTATTCACAACATCCACCTTGGATTTGGATTTAGATCTTGCCTTCTTCCCCAAATGCTGTAATGTTCTTTGATGTGGAGTTGCCACTTTCTGTCCCAGGGGCCACATGTCTGGGGAAGAAAAGGAATCTCCTTTCACAGAGGGAAAACTTGCAGTTGACCTGGGACATATGTTGAAGCAAAACCTGCATTTTTTTAGCTCAAATGGGCCGAGAACATGTATAAAGACTGGTATTGCACATCCAGTTTTGTGCTCTGCAAGTGAAGAAGCAGCTTTGTAGACACATGCAGAGCACATACAACCTTTTACACCTTCATTTTGATGGCATGTACTGTGTTTTTTTCTCACGGTCTGGCTGCTCATAGATGATCTGCTGTATGTTATTTTGTCATCCCCTATCACCAGTGAAGTATCTGTTCCTGTTCTCATGTAAATGAATGTTAGACATCTTGGCTTCCAGAGGACAGTGTCAAACCTCAATGAGGAAGAGGTAGAACAGCACTGGGATGAGACACTCTTAAAAGCTTCTTAAATGATCCAGGAAGGAGCATTCATAAGTGCTCCTCTTCCCTCTAAGACACTAATGAGTCACTCCTTAATAAAAACCTGTCTATGCAGAGCACTGTCCTGCTGACACAAGAGCAAGCTTCACCTCTGCAGACCTTTAAATTTACTTGTCTGAGCTTTCTTTTGCTTAGAGGACATGGCTGATCACAGTGACCTTGCTCCTCTCCAGATCAGCTTGGTGCACCACAAGTTCATCCTAGAGATGCAAGGGGATGTGGTATTCCTTTCACTTCCTATGTTAAACCCTGGTCTTGTAGTCTTAGTGCAGGCTGCTCAGGAGATTTCTACGTGTCCATCCCTCTTCCAGAGCTGGCAATGCTCCTGTAATGGGTGAAATGATCTTTCTGCATAGTTTGCATATATCTTTTTGTTTGTTTATGAAACACTTTGGGTCATTTTGAGACGACAGGTACAATATAAAAGGAAGTCATTACTAAATCAATAAATAATATTAGTGTTAGCTCCTTGCTGTCAGATGCTACAGCATGTTAGGTTGCCACGTGCGCAACATGGCATTATTTTTTTATTTCTTTTACACTCTTGATGACTGAATGCATTTTCAAAAATGACTTTCATAGAAATTTTTGTCAGCCCAGTGTTTTCAGCACAGGAGATGCCTTGCAGAGTTTAGAAGGGAAACTGCCTTCCTAATAACTCATAGCTGTTGTGGCTACTATGTAAATCTCTTTATCCAATCAATCAGACATGAAATAAAATACACTGACCTGATGCTTGGCTAGCATGTAAATTCCAAGTCACATGAGGCCTGGGGAGTTATAGTGCAGAAGAAGGAGTTTTCATTCCCCATTTGTAAGATGATATCTGCTGTGCTCATTAAGCGAAAATATTTTGGGGTCTGTGTCTTACAAGGTAAACCTGCTCTATTGTGCAAAAGAACATTCACTGAAATAGCTAACATGGATCATCTGATGACATTAGCTTTGTAAGTAATTTCCATGATGTCAAGGGTACACTGGAGATTAAAGGAGGATTAAGACCTACTTGCACAGTCAAAGCATCACAGTAAATTGACTTGACTTGGCAGGCTGCACCTCAAGTTGGCAAGTTTTCACTAACTAATCATATAAAATCCAGGTTTGTGGTGTTAGTTAGACTACACTTTCACAGAGGCCAGGAAACGTTAAGCTTTCAAGGTGGGAGGTTTTAGGAGCTAAAGGAGGAAAAGGGAGGGGAGACTGTCAAGGAGAGTTTTGCAGTGTCAGGGTGCCAAGAGGTGCTAAGTAAAATAACGACCCAGTTTTACTATAGGAGGCTCTGCGTTTTAGGAGCAACCTGGTTGGATTCCTACCCAAAGGGCTTTTCCTGCAGCAAAGTTTATTTTTTCCCCTCCCTCTCTCTGACACAGAATGCAATCTCCTCTTAAAGGATCAGACCCTGCACAGGAACTTCACTGAATAAAGATGAGTTTATATTTTAAAAAGGAAACAGCTGGATTGCAAAAGCAAGGGAGGTAGGCAGCTCTTGTTTCATTAGCTAAGGGAAACTCAGGGCCCCAGAGGAGAACAACTGGGAGAGCAGCCATGACAGAGAAAAAAAAAAGGAAACAGAAGATCATAAAGAACTAATAATGAAAAATGGAAAGTGAGAATGAGCCAAGAAAAACAGGCAATAAATAGATTAAAAAAAAAAAAAAACAAAAAAAAAACACAAAAAAACAAAAAACAAAACACACACACACACAAAAACAAACAAACAAACAAAAACAACAACAACAACAAAAAAAAACAACTTGGGGGGAACAGAAATGTAAAGTGACCAGGCAGGAAGAGAGCAGGGCAGAGAGTATGGATTTTCTGGAAATGAAATAAATAATTCTGCAGTTTCTCAAGAACTTGATGAAAAATGGGAAGTGTCTCATGGCTGATCTGTAGGTCTCCAGACTGGTGCCCACTTCAATATGAAAATGAAGGAGGAACTCTGTATAATTTCCCAGCAATTTGTTTGCTGCTTCCTCTGCAAGAACAGAGTGAGTTTGGCTGGGCAGGAGAGTCCAGGCTCCATTCATGCTGATGAATTAGGGTCCTGTAAGAGCAGCTTATAAAAAATGTATCTGATGATTGTTTAGAAGGGTCCAATCAACTGTTTATCTGTGCAGTAATCACTGGATGATGAGTTGGAGGTAACTTGGGTGTGGGACAGTGCATAGGGGGAGTCTCTGAAAGGTTTCAGATGAAGAAAGGGTAGAGATTGAAGGAAGAGGGGGCTAGGAAGAAAAACAGATACTAGTCTGTCCTTCGTCTCGAAATCTGTTCATTGTGATAAAATTTATAAACATGGCCAAGACTTCATAGTCCAAGAGAGAACAGATTTTTTTTTTTTTTCAGCTGCCCTTCAATTACATCCATAATAATCCTGCAGCTTTATATGGTTTACAGATGACACTTCGCCCAGCAGAAATGGTGCTATTCTTTAAATTGTGCTGTGCTCATTAGGTTTTAATAGGAGCAGTTGTTTAAAGGGTGGGTGGGGGCGGGAGGGGGAATGCACTTGGTGATGCATAGTGGAATGTACATTAATCTTGTTAATGACAACACAGTTAATGGCTGGCAAAACATTACTTTTGAATTAACCTTTCTCTTGTGCAGGCTATACTTGAGAAACAGAGCCAGGACACTGAAGATACAAGGAAAGTGCATGAAGACAGGGATACAGGATTTCCTATGATTTTATGTTGTTCTTAATTAGGAAGCATATTGGCAGCAAATGCTAACATGTGTTGGGATGTTTAGCTGTAGCCAAATAAATGTTTTCTATTACAACTCTGAATTCTTTGCCTAGCCAGAGCCCATGCTGTTCTGTTCATGTCTTACAAAATCCCTTTATAAGTCATTTTGGGGGCCAATTTTCTGTTGGCTTATACTGCAGAGTTACTTTGAACATATGCACTCAGACTCCAGAAGGGTCGTTGTCCTCACATTTTTTTTTTTTAATTCTATTTTTTTTTTGAGTGATAAATGGGGAAGCCCTTCTTATGAAATGCTTCTGTAACCCAGCTAAACAATAGCCTATAGTGAGCATGCTCATTTTAAGAAAAAAAAAAAAGGTAGGGAATAGATATGTCTGGATTTCTACAGTCACATGTTCACACATAGGCTGAATGAATAATCTATAATGAATAATTTATCTGACATTTACTTTTTTTTCTCCTGTTTATGAATGGTCTGCAAATACTCTGCTGTTTCTTTTTTCAGTTCTGTTTGTCATTCCAAATTATTAGTTAAATAATTTTTGATCTGGCTTGTAGGTTATTTGACAGCAGTTTGCTATGAGCATTCACAGTTTTTAACTCCTGTTATTTCAATGATGTGAATACATAGCTAGTGTCTATCTTGAGTAGTAAAAGTCTTTTCTGGTGAAAATGGAAATTTTGGGTTTTGCCTTTATCTGGAATTTTTCTTGATATCTGGCCACCTTTAGGCAGGAAATCTGATTGGTGTCTCATACCTTTGTGTTTGAGTCTTGTATGGTCAGATTATGGCGTGAAACTGTTTATCAGGCAGTATGATCCCCACGTATCAACATAAGGTATAGCTCCCGTGTGCATAAACTGAGTAGAAAAACTCAGTCACAAAAGGTGTATTTATTTATATGAGAACTTAAAATGATCTTCTGAGTTCTTGCATTAGCCTTCTTCAGGCCAGTGTTTGCTCTGGGGGAGTCTGACATTGAGTTATTGTGGCCTTGTGTAAGCAGGCAACCTGATTCCCTCCTGCGAGGAATGGAAGATCATCAGTCCATGCATGCAGAAACACTTTGTTGATATCTGGAGAACCAGAGGATTGGAGTGGAATACGCTGATTTTGGTTTACATCTGTTTCATAATATCTTTGCATCCTTCTGTTCCAAACTACTTAGTTACAAAGGTGGAGAAGATAAGATATGTCCCCTTGAGAAGAACCCTTGTGTGTTACTGTTGAGACATTCCTACTAATTAAAACCCTAGGCACTCAGGTGAAAGAGAAAGGAGGGAGAGAATTCCCTTGTGATGAAGTCTCTGTCTGGATTCAGGACATCCTTTGTCCTTTCTGAAATAATAGAAACATGCCAGAAAGGTGAAGTGACTCAACATATAAAAGCTAGCAGGAATAACTAGTGGGGAACACAAATAACTGAAGTGGTTAAAGGTAACTCTAGCTAATAGGGAAAAAATAGAATTGTCTGTGCATTTGGACAAGCCTCTTCTCCATGCCTCAGTGTCCTTCATGGCCTAGTAGCAGAAAAGTTGCTACCCAGACCTGGTGGTAAATGGTGAAAAGTTTTAAGCTGTGATACAGTAAAAATTATTTTCAGATTTCTGAGATGGAGCTTGAATGATTTTTAAGGTTATGTGCATGAATTTATACTCTGGACTGATGAAGATTTTTCCTCAGACTATTGTGTGAATAATTCAAGATAACTAGCCTCAAATCAAGTACATCTAAGTTGGTATGAATGTATGCTTCCTCCATATATCAGTGATCTGTTTGTCTTCAGTCATATTTTGATTCTAGGGCTTCATTGTTTCTTCTGATCAAAAAGTCCTTTGCTTCCCTTAGGTGTTCATAAAAAAATAAAATAACAAGAGTTTATCTGCCAAGACTGTTTTGCATGGACTTCTTTGCTGCTGGAGGGGGAAGGAAGGTGCTCAGGGACTTCCCATTAACTAGCATGTAAGAAAGACAATGAACAATGGAGCCAGTTAAAAATAACTCACAATCATATAAGTATAGCAATTATTCTTTGTTGCTGCAAATATCAATTTATGACAAATAGAAAGAAGACAAGTCACAGTATTTAATTACTTGTGAATGTGATTAGCTGCTTAAAAACTTAAGGACCATTTCATATCAAAATCCCATGCCATAAAAAGATACTTGCTCTTAATTTTCCTCTCAAATTGGACCCCATTAATCACTGTGAAAGTTTCAAAATGGTTTGACTGAAGAACTCAGATAACACAAGGCTTTCGGGAGGTCACTCTCTCTAATTGGCATTCTCAGACCTCTGTTGTCTCATTTTCCCATCTTCTGGCTTTGCTGTAGTGGTAGTGACCTAACTGTATCTGGGCTAGGTTGCTCTGTGACCAGTTTGAATGCCTGCACGGGCTCATGTTGCATTGGACTGGACTGTTCAACAGGGCACGGGGGAAAGAGAAGTGGCACCAGACATCACTGGTGCCTTGGAGTTTGACTTCAAAGAAGGGTGGGGGATGCAGTGGCGTGCATGTGAACCTTGCAGAGGTTACAAGTAGACCCCTGGAGTCCAGGATGACATTTAAAGGCTTGAGGCCTGATGTAGAGCAAAGAAATGGCAGTCTTTAATAGAATGGACAGGGCTGGTTAGTAGGAAGGAATGTCAAAAGAAAGTTTATAGGTGTCTCTTAAAGTTGAAGTAAGTGTGTTTCATTCCTTTGATATGAGCACGTTTCTCCTTGATTTACCTGTGAATGTCACAAGAGGTAGAGGTGGTTTTAACAAATGCTTGAAGTGACATGGGAGAAGCACAGGGACTGGGAGACTGGTTAGCATTTGACTGAGGGCACACAATTTGCAAGCCTGCCTTATACTGGAGTTAAATGATCCCATCTGATGCATCTCCACCGTTGTTCTTGAAGCTTAAAGACACATTTGAACTGTTGAGTGGTTATTCACACCTAAACCTTTTTAGGATCACCCATTATTGTTATTAACAACAGTGAGCATTACAAAGGAGGAAAAAAATAATATCGTTCTTTTCACAGAAAGGTAAAAACATAATAGTGAATTAAAGTTCTAAATGATAGGACTGTTAACATAATGCCTTTTGTCTAGAATGAACTATAAAACACACATATATACAATGGAGAAAACCCTGTAAATGTGTAATGTACAAAAAAATATATATATAATAAAACTGTTGAAAGAATGCATTTTCTCAGCACCAAGGCTATCCATAAAATTTTTACAGTTTTCCACTATATAACATTATCCTTCATAAAAAATGATATTTTAAAGCAAAAAGGTTGGCAAAAGAAACAATTGGTAGTTAACGGAAGGACGGGATTACAGCACTGTGCCTTTGCTGTGAACGGTGGAATAGAAAATGAAAAACATTTGGGGCATTATATGAAGCCCAGCAGTCATGCTCCATATGGTTTGAAGAGTTGAGCAATGCTTGGCAAAGATTTTACGACTTCATTTTCTTAACATTGAATATTATTCCTTCAATCTAGGCCTCCCACCCCATTCCTTGTCTTAAATTTCTCCTGTTTCTCAGACAAAGAAATATGTTTTATTAGTATGTATCATTTATATTGAGTTTAATCACATCTGGTTTAATATGCTGTTTTGTTACCAGCATGGCCTTTTGGAGGAATGCCCCACGATCAAGGTAGTGAGGAAACACTGAGGTAATCTGGTTCCCAGATCCTCTAACAACTTCCTATTTGACCTGATGCAAGTTATTTAATCCTTTTCTATTTCAGTTTCCCATCTGTAGAATGGAAAAAACAGTACGTTGGTACATCGGAAATTATCGTGATAAGTTTTAGGATAGATAGCTAGAGTCATCTGTATGAGAGGACAGGTCGATATTTCTGGATAATTGGATTCGGAGCACAGAACTTCCTGGCTCCCAAACCCATGCTCAGCCAGATCGGGAGATTAAAATTTTATCTCTTAGTTCACATCATGGCTTTCAAAAACAAATATTGCTCCCCTCTGTCAAGAAATAGGGATTGATTAGTTGCTCATCTTCACTCTGCAATCTACTGCCATGTGCGATGCTGTCAGCAGAAGGAAGTCCCAGAAATTCACATGGATTATTCTAATATTTATTTGACATTTAAATCATTGGGCACAGCTGGGAATTGGGGCAAATTGTACATTCATAATGATGTTCGCACTCATCATGAGATGAGAATTCCTGCTGCAAAGTGCACATCATAGAAGAAAGGATATTTGTGGCTCACCCTCAAAAAAATAATAAAAAAAAAAGTTAGAAGGCTCATGATCTCAGCATCAGTAGACAATGCTCCATGTAAGAGACATACAGTATGTTTGCTGTTACTACAGATGAACTAAACTGAAAAATTCAGACCTAGATCCAAACTTTTTGAAAGTTTGAGTATTTGGATCTGCAATCTTAGTTTGGATGAATCCCTAGAAAGGAATTACTGTTGTCATTTATTGCAGCGATTCCCATACTATCCAATACAAATGAGATCTTTCCTGAAACATCACTTTTCATTTAATTTATTTTACTTCACTTTGAAAGGCAGCAGTCCTCTAACCCTTCCCCTGCTGTAGCTGAGTGCATGCCCTCACATGTGGCCCTCACATGCAGTGGTATTTCAGATGGCATGTTCTGTATTAGGTGGATAGAGTATCACTAGTGGTATGTTTTATCCCATAGACTCAGTACACTGGAGAGCACTCAGCTGGTTAATATTTCATTTGGATTCTTTTCTCTTTTCTTTCCAACCATCTATGTAAACTTTTAGACAGCCGGTCTGGTTTTAGGAGGTGATTTCCTTGCTGTGGATTAAGGATCCATTTGTGAGTCACTCTTCAGGCACTTCAGAAAAGTAGATTTCAGACCTAAAAGAATGTATTGTAAACAGAATAATGTGCTTTCAAAATTAGCTCACGTACCAAATTATGTATTTACTTAATACACCTTAATGGCTTTTGAAGAAGCCATTAGGCTCTATTGCGTAAATACTATGTATACCAAAATATGTATTTAACCTAGATAGGGCAGTTTCCCATTGTTGATTTTTCCTTCCTTCTTTACAAAGTTTTATCTTCATGGTCTTTTTAAAGTCTATTATTCTTGAAGAATTTATCCTCCAGGAGATTGTTTTGGACAGTGGTATCTGAGAGGGCAAGGGGGACAAGGGGCACCTGGGTTTTAATGCGTAGAAAGGGGCAATAGCTGTCAGAGTGGCTTACAGGACTTTCCCTCAAATATTCTTCAGCAAAACAATTCTATTAAAGGGAAGAATCCCACAGGGTTCTGCGTCCTGAGTCTAACCTCAGGAGAGGGTCCTGCATCAGACAACTTTATGTTTTGATGCTGGGCTGAGTGTGAACAGCTCTTCATCTCCACGAAAGAGGTGTGTGGCAGAGGAAGAGCTCTGCTCCCACCATTGAGGTGCAGGACCTGCAGATGTTGGAGGTATCCTGCTGTGTGGGCATGCAGAAGGGTCCTTACGCCCTGGACCCCATAGGGCCAGAGTCCAGTCTGACACTGCCAGCCTGGTAGTTCAAAGGGACCTAAAACTGTGCTGAGATTTCAGGCAAAGAATCTAAGCTTTTTATTTGCTTCTCCATCTGTGTATAAACATGGAGAACTGGGATAATGATCCTTGACAGTGGCTGTGTAAGGATCACTTGATTAATGTTCAGGATTTGCCTTGAAAATGGAATTGTAAAAGTATTACATGTGAGAAGACTACTAAACCAGTTGGGACTGGTGGGGAAATAAGTACAAACAAGCTAAAACTGCTGTGCTGCATGGTTTAACTGCTACCTCCTGTAACTGGCACAGCAAGCAAACCATATATCTGCTAATGTCGCAGGTGTACTCACAGCTAGCTCATAATGGAAAAAAATATCTGTAAATAACTGCTCAGTTACGGCAAATGCCAAAAATTACAGTCTGTGTTATTCACAGGTGATTCTACCAATCCTAGTCATGTTCATCAGTTTGGAAACAGTAACAAACCCATATCAAAACTCTAGGAAATGATGTTATCTTGCACAGAAAATGCAAAGAGGACTAGCAGCTAAGTGCTAAAAATAGAGGTGTTGTATGAAGCCCTGTACTTTGGCATACACTCCTGAAATGCAGAGTGAGGGAGAGTGGAAGGCATTCCTGGCACTGGACAAGAGAGAAACGAATGATGGACACACAGAGATGAGCAGTATAAGGGAAAAAGAAATATTTCCTAAGTTTTAGTGGAACGTGCTATAGTTTTAAGTGTTTTTGCAGGCTTTGTAAAGTTCTTGCCTATATTAACAAATATATTAAGGGAAACACTTCTGCAAAGAGTTCTGATACAAGTCTGCACAAACTCCCTGACTCTACCTGGATACTTGCAAGATGGAAGGGGGCAAAAAGACTAATTGGTCTTCTTAAGATACTAGTTAATTGCAAGTTCAGTGAACATGACAAAAATGCATTCAATATTCTGAATCTCCGACATGAATTGCTCTCCTGCAAAAATCTTTTTCATCATTCCTCTTGCTTATGGGACTTCAGGAAGGTATCTCCAGTTAAAGTAGGTTTTGGGTATACCTGATATTGCCCTGAGTGATTTCTTTATCAGGATAGGATAGTAAAATTATAATAAAAATCACGAAGAACTGGACAACTACTAATAGGTCCGCTAATGATGCAGTTTTTTGTCATTAACTCGTATGCATGTATGAACAGAGAAGTAAGCCAGAAATGATTTTGTGCAAATTTATTCAAGCAGTGTTATCAAGTTCAGACCAAAAATGCAATCAGAGCTGTATTGTTCTTTTTCATTGACTTTCTGTTGACCACAGGAAAAACTGGTTTTAAGTACAGCACAGTAACACAGTCGAAAGGAGTGAAAAACTTGCAGAGCCAGTTTGAGTTGTAAGGGTGTGCTAACTGGTGACATAGATGTGATGGTGGTTTTAAAATAAAATTGAAACAAAGACGTTTTGTTGTGCTTTTTCCATATTCCCTTTAGGAAATCATACCCCATTCTCCTCTTCTCTTGTCCCTCCAATCTTCCTCCCAGCTGACCTACTGTGCCCCGCTTGCTCTTCTTGCATCCTTTGCTGCTTCCCTCATTGATGACCATCCTGTCCCTTCCAAGATTTCTCTGACTGTACTTTTCCCACTTAATTTATAACTGTTTAATACACCTATTCTTTTTTTTTTTCTTTTTTTTTTTTTTCCCCCTCATTGACATAAGAAACTTTTTGTATGTCAAATGGCTTTTTTAATGAAAGGATGGAAAAGCTGCTCTATAGCAGATTAATTTTATGTATTTGCATTTTTTTCTGTCTTATTTAACCTCTTGGTTATTATCCTAGAAGAGTTTTAGATATACATGTACTTCCAGGTTATATATAGTTTTCAAAGTTGAAAGACTGGCTTTGAAAATCAAACTCAAAAATTTTTCTTGAAGTTATTTAGTTATAATTCCTAAAGTTTGACCACAACTACTAAAAATATGCCTACGCCTTTTATTTCTCCTTTGTGAAACAGTATTTTTATTTTCAGTGGTGGGGGAAGGAAAAGAGAAACTGACCCTTTCCACAGTTTAAATTAGACACCGTTTAGAGAATAGGTTTTGTACTTTGCAAAGTCTCTACAACAGTGACACACTTTATTAACCTGTAGCTGCTCCCTTAAAACCATGCAGTTTGCACCTTTTTTTTTGTTTCCCCAGGTACTGAGAAATTATTCATTCCTGGTGTTTCATCAGGCATGTCAAAGACAAACATTTCTATGTGCATCTGTACTTGGGCCACCCATCCTGAATGTGTAGCTGAGCTTTTCATGCAGAAATCTACTGAGTTAAATTTCATGCTGCATTTTATCTGGGTTACCTACAGGTGCTGTTTTTCTCATTTTTATTAAAAAGCTAGAGCTGAGTTGTACTTCTAATACAAAGAATTTTTTTAGGACCAATTGGCCACTTTGAGATAAACCTATCAGAGGGGAAATGCAGCTTTGTCTTCACTACAGTGCTGTGGCACTAATTGTAAGGAATTTGTCTACAGATCTTCTGTCAGAATAGTGATTGATAACCTTTGTGCTTTTACAGATTTGTACATTTGTACATTTACAGAGTTCTACAGTTCTACTCACAGTAAGATTTAGAGACATCATCAGTGACCTCTGAATAAATATGCAAAGAAATCAGAGGGTTTCTAATTCTATACTTATGGATATGCACACTTTAAGAGAAAACAGCACTGTTTAGCATTATTGTTCCTCAAAAATCCAAAAAGATGTAGTGAAATGCTTAGATTGTATAACTTTAATCCAAAGTATTTATTCAGCTCCAATTTCAACAGATGTCTGAACAACAGGGGGAAAAAAATACCCTATAACAAAACATCAGTCTGTTTCCAGCCTTTCTACGCTAAAGTTTTTATGGTGGTCAGTGGCAAATGTATTTTTCTCTCCTGCTTTTGTAAAAACTACTTATCCTTTTTGAAGTCTTGTTTTTTCCCTTATGTTGTTTGTGGCTGCCCTCTCTGTATTGTCTGATTTCCAGCTCTAGGTTGAATACAGTTACTTTTTCACACTGAAGACTCCTAGTTTTGAGTTGCCTATATTGGTTCAATAAAACCGGGGAAAAAAAAAAAAAGCCACCCACCAACAGTGAAACATTTGGATCCATCTGGTTAGATGTGGGAATGTTACAATTGTCTGGACATCTGGGCAAGAGGGTAACTGCCATCAGTCAGTATGGCAAATAGATTTGCCACTGCTCTAGCTCTTTCTCTGGATGGTCCAGGTTTCTGTTTGCCTAATGACATGCGTGGTCATCTTCTCTTCAGCTCTGCCTTTCTGCCTCCACTCTGTCTGCATTGGTGGGGATTTTTCTCTCCTCCAGCAACAGCCACTCCTGCTTGGATCTCTCTGCTAACTGTGCTTTCCTCAAATAGTATCTTTCCATAGGGGATGCACAACTCCTGTTGTTTTACATCGCATTGTCACTGCAGCCACAGGCATTTGTCTGCACATGTCCCCTATCAAGAGATGGAAATGTGTTTCCTCATGCCTGTGCTTGCAGCATGTGTGATCTCCTCCCCGTCGCACGCATCCGGCCTGCCGGGGCTCTGCCTGTGGCCAGAGGCAAAGCAAGGCTGCCTGCATCTCTTCGAGCAACGTGGGAAGGGGGTTTCATTGTGCGCCTGTGGATGTGAGCTGCTCATGGTGTTTAAAACTCCATTATTAGGTCTGTAGCAAAAATATCACCTTGCGCTCTGCTCAAGAGTCAAACCCTGTTTCACAGGACACGTAGAGCATCTCATGGTGAGATGAAGGTAGGGGCCAAACTCCCGCAGCAATCACTCTGTCACACCTGTGACCATCTCAGCTTCTCTCTGTCGTTTGATGCTGTGTGCGTCCATATCTGGCCCATAAGCACATACTGGGATTCCTGAGCATGTGCGTAAAGTTAAGTATTTAAATGCTTTGCTGAATAGGAATTGACTGAACATGTGCTTAAGTATCCTGCTGAATTATAGCATTAATCATTTTTACAGCTGACAAAATCACTGCCCCAGAAAAATATTCTCCAATTAGAATGAACAGGATTATTTCTTTCATTTGTGTGAAATGTGTGTTCCCGGTTGTACTGAATGTGTTCTCTTTTCTGTGATATTAGAAATCATTTTCCATAAGATTTCATATTGCTCAGGAGAAAACTTGAGAGATTTTGGAGTTGATCTGGTCCCTGGTTTAGGTTTTATATTAAGAAAACATTGTAAGAAAAGATGTAATGGGCCAAAAATATGCACTTGCTTTTTTCATTGACTTCACCTAAGGGCAGAACTTGGGCCAGTGCATATATTCATTAATCCTCTCTTGTGGGAGCTACTTCTTTCCATATCTGATTTTAATTTGTTTGTAGACACTGAATGTAGTTTTTCATACAGCATAGAGCTCTTTTTGCTTCCTTATTTCCTTTGCAATCTTTTCATAATAGAGTTTAAAACCAGAAAGAAATAAAAACCCAAACCAACAAACCAACTCTCTTTGTACGAGCAGGCAGTTAAAAAGATAATAATGGTAATTTTTTTCTGCTCTGCTAATGATGATAATATTGATATTTATCAATAACAAATAGCATGCCATTCCCTGGATGAATAGAGTATTTTGCACAGTGGGGTTTATATCTATATATGAAATGCTGTCCAGTAATGGCTGCTAGCAGGCAGGTCAGGGAAGCTGAGCAAAGAATTGCCTCACAGCAGAGCACCCAGTAACAGCAGAAGGGAAATTTAGTCCAAACCAAGAGCAGAAAGAATCCCTGTAGTAAAAAAGCTGCCGAGTCTGTAGTCTCAATATCCAGCGCAACAAAGACCAGGCAGCTAGGGGTTCGACTAAGTGAGCTCTCACTGGAAACTGTGGGAGGCTCATTCTAGTTCATCTGGAAGGAAGAAGGTCCAAGGGAAGCCTGCTGGTTATCCAAAACAAGCCCAGGCAGCCTGAGTATTTTCAACTCAGTGTAGGCTGCTAAACAATCCCTTTGGCGTTCAGCATGCTTTGTTTTATTAAGTATGCAAAAGGGACTTTGAGAGTCGTTATCTTCAGGAGATAAATTTACAGCTGCTTTGCTTCCTATATTATGTTTACATTTTGAACCTGTGTGCCTGAATATTACCTGTTGGTAAATCTGACTTTGTAATTATTGATTATGAGGCTTATGTTTGTTCGCCAGGCAAGGGAGAGGGCGAGAGGGAGGGGTGGTCATGGGACAGCCACCTTCTCCAAGACCTTCAGAGGGGACTCACGCAGAAGCAAATGGCCCAAATCACCCACCGGAGCAAAGTACTGTACCTGCACTGACATCCCCTGAGCTTGTTTACTGAGGCCAGCTTTGAATGTGACCTTTGAGTTTCATTGCAGCAAATGCCTTGATGTGTAGATAGAAACATTAGGTGTGTTGTACTAGCTGGGTGAAATAGGGACCCAGCTGTGGATTGACCAGCTGAATATGTCCAGGTGCTGAAGTTGGGCATGAGGGGGGCTGGGGAGAGTTTAGACACTTGCTCGTTGCATTGCCCATGTGTTTGACTCAGAGCACAGCTCCAAAGCAGCTCTTAATAGGTGTTCAAAAATGTCCCTTCCCTAGGTGCCCCATGCGTCCAGATCCACTGCCCTAATCAAAGGTCACACTTTGTTATGCTTGTAGTTACTACCAGAGCCAAACTAGACAATATTACCTTTTTAAACAAAACAATAAAGCAATAAAAGAACAATAAAACCAACACTCCAGATGTCTTTCCTATGTTAGATAACGTAAAACTAAAGAACAGCCACATACATACACATTTTTGTATTTATTGTTTTAGTGTATGCTACAACTGCAAAATGTGATTGTCCATATCAGAATAATCCCAACTCTGTGAATCACAATCATTTGTGTATTTCATTTTCTTAGGCCTGTACATTTTCCCTGAACAGCAGGAAAAAAAATATATAAAAAAAGCTTTTAGTTTGCTTTAGTTTCTCCTTTAATTTTCAGCAGCAACACCAACATGTGCATTCCCCTCCCTATGTGCATTTCGCTTGACATGTTTCATGTTACAGAGACTGAGAGACTTTGAGAGGTGTTATCTTTGATAGAGGAATTTATGGCCATTTTCCTATCTACCGTATGTTTACATTTTGAATCTGTGTTGAACATTTGTTATACTCACTTGTTGTGTCTTGTCTTAATTTAGATCATAAACATTTTGAAGCAGAGACCACGTCTCGCTGTATATTGCTTGTTTATTTAGGCCCTACTGTTATGGATGTGGAAGTGACTGAGGGTGATTGCAATAATAAAAATAATACTACTAGAAATAATTTTGCCCTGATAAAGAAACGTGCAACTCCTGTTATCAGAACATATAGGAGGATAAGGTGTTTAGAAAAGATTGTAAAATAGTAATCATCTTTGCAAATGTTTTGAACCTCACTGGAAAGAAAAGGGAAGGAAGAAGATTTATATTTTGATTTACAAAAGACCCTGTCAAAACCATTCCCATTCTTTCCCTAGAACTAGTTGCCAATATCCAAATATTATGCATACACTTGCAAGTGCGTCTAACAAAGGTTTTGAACAATTACCCCTAATTGCCCTCTTTTAATATTCTGGTGAACAGAAAAATCTTCATTATAAGAACACACGGCTTGTAAATGAAAGGGATGAAAGCTCATGAAAGGACAGAGGCAGACCATACGTCATCCCACACCTAGGCACAACGGGATGCATTAAGGAAGCATTTATGGAGAGGCATTCCATCAAGTCAAGGTGTCAGAGGACATATGGTCTCTTTCACCATTAACTCGGTGAATTTCCATACCTTTCCACCGGTCTGTATTAATCTCACTTTGTGACGGTCAGCCTTGTTTGATATCATTCAGGCTGTGCTCTGAAAATGCCCAACATGCACATACAAAATTCACAAAAGTAAATAACTAAAAATCATCCATTTGAGCTTGCTTTGTGTGAAAGAGAAATTAAAAAAAAAATAATAATAAAAAATTGTTCATGGAGAAACATTTTCAGTAATCTGGACAGAAATATGGGCATGAATATTTAGGCTTATCAGGACTGATACCTGCTTGACCCTCTTTCTTGACTAGAAAAAATTGTTAGTATATGTCTTTGGTACCAATTTGTTTGGCATGTGTAGGTGTACCCATCCATCATAGTCATTACTTGTGATCCCAGAGATATCATTGGGATGCTGGTAATAGCTAATAACATGCATGTATAGAGGTGCCTATGACAAATATTAGTGTAGGAAACGATAGAGCCAGGTTACACGTGAGGGGGTAAAGGTGACAAAATTAAGTCTTGCTTTTAACTCTTCTAACATGGGTACACTTTCATCTTTGTTTCCCTCAGTTGTCTTTGGGGACCTATGGGAGAGGATGAAGCAAGAGGGAACCTGCCTCCTGTTGCGAGGTTTTTCTGTACTCTACCATGGACAACAGTAGCAAATGTCTAAATTTATGTAGAGAAGTCTGTGCTAATGCTGAGCTCAAAGCTACATCTCCCTCTCTGTGCATCTGTTGTTATCTCAGAAGGTATCATGCAGATACCTTCATCATCAAAAAAATGCTGAAAAATAGCTTAGACACATATGATCAAACTAACTAGAAATTATTATTATTATTTTAAAATGGGCTCTGTTTTTATTTTTGGCATTTCTTTAGCTAAGCAATGATTATAGACCAAAATCTCTGCAACTTCTGTCAGGGAAAACTTGTATGTAATGACATTTTGTTTTTCTTACAAATAATTGAAATAATGCTAAAAAATCCAAGAAGCCCTAATGCTGGGGGGAAAGGGAAGGAATATGTGAAAGTGCTGGGTGGGAATAAGAAAGCTTTTAAGACAATCATTATAATAATACCATCATAATAATGCCTTTATCTTGAAAGAAAAAAAAAATAGAAAAAAGAAAATTATCAGACAAGCAACCACTACCGAACCTGGGATTAAAACAATCTCTCTGAATTTTCAATTGTCATGAAGCACGGGTGTTTTCTGGGGAAAAAAAAAAAAAATATATATATATATATATATATATATATATATATGTCTTGTTTTTATCATGGCAACTCTTTTCATAGTACCTTTCTCCTGTCCTGACTGGGTTTCACCCAGTCTCTCTGAAAATTTTATTTCTCAGTCATACAGAGAGCTTTACATATTTTGATTGATCAAAATATTGTTGTGTTTAGTAGTTTAAATTTAAGAGTCTTTTCATGAATGTTTAGAAGCATTGGTATAGCAGAAAGGGAAGAATCTCTGTATACTTATATTCCATTATGTTTTCCCAGCAGAGAAAATGCTTGCATGTCATACTGCTGTATACTTTCCAGCCCTCCAGTGTGGTCTGTGTATGTACATACATGTGTGTTTAATATATGTAAAATCCCTAAAATGTTTGCACAGAGAATATTGTTATTCCCTGTGTATTTTATTTGATGTTTACCATGAAGAAAAAACCCAGTGGACTGAAATTTGGAATGAAAAGTCAAATGATTTCAGACCCTTTGCTTAGCCTAGATGTTAATGACACACTGGCCAGAGTTTCAGGATATATACGTTCAGAAGATCAAGCTATTAGAGAAAAAATCTCCAGCCTGAAAAACAGGCTTATCACTGAATCAGGAATTGCTAGTAATGTCTCCTCTGGGATGCTCATTTTTAAATTGCCTTTTGGGAGGCTTTTATGACTGCATCCACATCAGTGCTGTGATTCAGAGCCGTGATGCAGTTTTGAGGCAAATCCCTCAGACTGTCCCATTTACTCTGCAGTTCACAGAGTGGTTTTGTAGCACACAACCTAATGTCTGTTTGGAGAAAACTTAACTGGAAGCTTTGATCCAGGCAAGTGCCAAATGTACTTCAACTCCTACTGCGGAAATAAGAGGCTAAACCAATGGCTAGACCTCCAGATGGCTTGGAATCAAATGCTGGGACATTTCAGTTCTGGGATCTGGGCTAAATCAAGTTTAAAACAATCCTGTCCCTCCAACTCTTCTGTAGAGCAGATAAAGAAGCCTCAGCAGCAACTGCTACAACCTATTGATCTATCCCTGTGGCTGCAACTGCCTTGAGAAAGTAGATGTAGCCTATGACATCTTGAAAGTATTCCAGGTTTTACAAATGTTTTCTGTGCTATGTTAGTTGTTTTTCACTTCTCTGTTGCTTGGATATGGTGCAAATATTCTTAAATGAATTTGAAATGATCTGAGTTTGTGCCCATTTTTTTTCTTGCAAAATCTAAGATCAGTATAGGTTTGTCTTCCAAAAGATCATACTGAACTAAGAAGCCATTTGGGTGGTTTGGGAAGGCTTTTTTTTTCTATTTTTTTATTTTTTTTTAATCTACATTGGAACTGCTATTTATGGAGTTATTTAAGAAGAGGATATACATTCCTGCTCTCCAAAAGGGTGAAAGGAAATTGCAAGAGCTGTAAGAAGTCTTTCGCAACACTTTCATCCTCAGATTTTCATAGCTGCCTAATGCTGCCTCACAACTGAAAATAGTCAGCTTCCAAGTCAACATTATGCCAGTGGGCACCAAACCTTATGATCAAGTCTGAGTGACTTGTGATATTTCTAGCTTTTGGTAGAACACGGTTGCTTTACAGGTTGCTTAAATTGTGATTTTTAATTTAGATATTCATCTCTTTTGTATGTTTTTCCTTATGTGCTCGGCCTCATTAACCCATCTGGTTGACCTGCATCATTCTCGTGTTGACAAAGATAGGCGTTATGAACCTTAAAATGTCATAAACACCTCTAAAATGTGACCCTACTTGCATGCAGTGGGGAAGGTTTGACAGCATTACACCAGTCATCTGATAAGCTCAGGTCAAAAGTCTCCCAATTGCTTGCCTTTTGTTTGGGTGTCAAAGAGGCAAAAGCTTTTCATGTTTTTAATAAGCAAATTAACAAAATACTTACAGTACATTGCATATATTAACTCTTAGGTAGCTGGTTTTCTTCTGGGGCCATCTTTCCAAAGGTCGGAGGCCATAAATGCAGTTTCAGTTTTCCAGGAAACAAAGAGGACAGTATATTTCAGTAATCCTTTCCTGCATGTAGTTAAGATTCCCTTTTTTTTCACTTTGGCTTACTTTCTAGAGGCGTAGTAACACTTGCCAGCTAAGCCAGATGTAGCATTTCAACCAAAAAAATGCACCGGATGCACGTTCCAAGTTTGCCAATGGCTATGCATGAGGCTGGAATGTCAGAGCAGGAGCGGCGGATTAGGAAGATTGTGTTCATGTTACTCAAAGCAGAAGGAGCCCAGAAAACGTCTCTGGAATTTCACTGTTTCAGCCACTTTTTCTTCATAGATATAACATGTTTGTCTGGTAACATTTTCATGCTCCTTTCTATCACTCATTATAGTGTTGCTTGGATTTTCAAAGTGATGTGCAGATATTAACCAATTAGTCCTCATACATATGCTCCGCAGTAGTTTAGAAAGTCTGATTTTTCTTTCTCTTATAAAGACACTTTTGCTTACCTGAGAAAACACTAGGTAATGGAAAGCTAGCTTTATGTCTCCTGCTTTCTCTCTTGTTTTCCATGCAAATCTACAGTGTCTTAATTTTTTTCAAGCAAATGCTAGATTTATGTAAATTCAGTATTAGGAATATAGTGTCAGCTGGGAATGATCATCTATCCACCTATTACTTTCCTTTGGGGTAAGATGACCTGATATTACTTTGTGATGGAAGAAGTTAAGCTCCATCTCATTTGCCACAACTGGGTGGCAGCTCTTCAGGCTTGCCTTTTCTACTAATTTAAACCGTTATGTGGTGTCTGCTATCTAACACATCCCATTTTTCATCCTTAACCTCAAAAGCATGCTGCACAAATAGGTGAGCACCTTCAGGCTCCCTTGCAGATAGGGAAATGAAGGGCAAGAGGTAACTGAAAAGCCAGGGGAAGATACCTCCTGCTGGGAACTTTAACAGGGACTTTCACTGACTTGCAGACTATGTAACACCTGAATTTCTTTCTCCTAATGCAGTTCACAGTCTTCATTTTAGCAGAACATCTGTAGTTGGTACATTTGCTAAATGTGTATTTCAGTCATGTTATGTTTAGGTGGATGACCAAACCCTTGTCATTTAAGTGTTTTTGCCTGTCTGGAAATGCTTCTTAGATAGCCTCTGATGCTTTAATTTGAGAATTACAACATCACATGCTATAAATATACTCCAAGATGTGTTTTACTGAAATTCACTGGACGCTGTGAATTTCTATGAGGCAGGTTGCTGGAAGTAATCAAAGCTACTGAAACAAATTGACTTCTTAGACCTGTGGTCAGGGTAGAAAATCACCTCTTCTATTAAGCAGACTACTGATAAGAAGAAAAGAGCTAAGTCAATAGAATATTGAAGGGGAAGGGAAGGATACTCATTCTTTCATGCAACTAAAAGTCTGCAAGTATCTTTAAGCAGTACTCATCATTTCATTTCATACAAGATTCACTCTTGAAATCCAATCCAGCAGCAACAGACTGTTTCTCTTGCAGACTTTAACTAGTCCGTACACATACACCAAAGAAGCCCCACAAAATGAAACGTGGATGTAAAACACGGGCTAAAATAAGCTGTTCCTGCAATGGGCCGTGCAATCTAGGCTAGTCTGAAACCTGCATTTTGGGAAATTAACTACAGCCTGGGCCAGGCTAAAATGTTTTATTTTCTAAGGTTCCATCTACAGCACCATGCACAAATGTTTTGTAATTTCCTAATGAACAGATATCTAAGTTACATAAAAGACATAAGAAATACAACCATGAGATGATTTTATCCCCTTTGCACTGGTTGGACTGCTTTCATTCCAAAATGAAATAAAAAAATGCAGGGAAAACTGCCTTATTAACAAAAGCTATTAAAGTAATCTAAACATCACATTAAGCTTTGCTTGCGCAGCAGTAGACACAATAAGAAACACATATTACAGTCATTTAGATGCAAGATAATTTACTATTTTTAAGATCTTATAGCATCCTTGCTCCAAATTCTTTTCTTTTACTCTGCTGTTTCTGAGAATTTTGTTCCTTCCCCAGCTTTGTTTGCTGAAAAGCATAACCATTTTTTTAGCTGGAAAACCTCTCTCGGAGAACATGTCAATGCTTTGATATCAAACTGGGTGGTCACGTCTGAGGAGATTTTACAAGGGTTTAGCCTAAGCCTGGTTTGTTCAATATTCACTAACCTCTAGGACTGTGCTATAGAGCATGCCCTTATCAAGTTTGCAGACGGCACCGACCTGCCAGGGCGCAAGCACTTTTGGAGCAGGATTAGAATTCAAAATGACTCTGTTAAATGGAAGAAGTGACCTGCTGTTCAATAAAGACAAGTGGAAAGCACTGCAATAAAAAGGGAAAAATCAAAGTTAGTACCAGTCTTCTGTAGGAAAGACTCAATGGGTTAACTCTGGGACACATGCTGAATGCAAGTCAACACTATGATGCTGTGCATCCTGAGGTGCAAAGGGAGCGTAGCATGTATTTTCTCTCCTCTGGTGAGATTTTGGCTGCTGCTTGGAGCCCAGCACTTTAAGACGCAGACAAATCAGAGAGAGTCCAGAGGACTGCACCCGAAATGATGAGAGGTTTAGAAAACGTGACCTATGAGGAAAGGTTGAAAGAACTTGGTTTGTTTAGTCTAGAAAAGAGAAGACTGAGGAGGTACATGATAACAGACTTCAAATATTTAAACGGTTGTTATAAAGAGGAAGGGGATCAATTATTCATGTCCACTAAGAATTGGACAAGAAATTAGGAATGGGTTTAATTTATAAGAGGATTCCAGTTAGAAAGCTTTCTTACCACGCTGGAGCACATTAGCAGTTTCCACAGCCTCCCTGGGTATTAAAGGTTTATAGGAATGGGTTGAACAAACTTTGTAAGGGATGGTTTAGACCTGCTTCTACCTCAAAGTGGCTCTTAGGACAAACAACTTCTTAAAGCCTCTCCTGGCCTAATTCCTATAGAGTGTAATATAGATTTGTAATGTACACATCCCTATGTACTTACACAAGTGCTAAATTATTATCTGAAATCTTACTCATTCTTTACTTACCTCTCCAGGTATGTGATGTCGTGATAGTGAGGAAATTTTTGTGCTCTGCTATGTACTAAAAGAGAATTTCTCAAGAGTTTTAAGAAACATTTCTCTATATGCAACCATGGAAAATAAGAACTCATGCCTGACCTCATCTGACAGCTGCTACGGCCCTTATAAAGGGATTAACAACCTGGACATAAAACAAAGGTTATTGCCAGTCATTAAGGGGTGATAGCTCTCAGCACAATTAGGACACATTACAAGTCTGCATGGGGTTATGCCTGAGTGGAGAGAAAAAGGGTGATTTACCAAACTGTGGGAAGAAGCCCTGATGCTGTGATGAAGGGGATGCTAAGGCAGGGCTTGTGAGCATCCTGAGAAAAACAGGAGGTGTTTTGGTAGATTGATTCTGCAAATCGGCATTTAGCAACTGTAACTCTTCAGAGATGCTTGCAAAGAGACAAAATGATGATTATGCTACATGATAGGTATAAAGACATAAAACTATTGTACTATTATTGGCTAGTTTTCATAGCAATTTAGAGTTGAGGGCATGTGGTTCAATTGTAAAAGAATGAGTTAGCTTATAATATGCTAAGTTCTTTTTATTAGTTGATTAATTTTTCACTTAAATCCTAAAAAAGTCATTATTTCTTCATGTTTAAGCTTTTACTTCTGCTGTCTTCTTTTGTAGTGCTTTTCTTAATTACCTCCAGTAATTTGCATCAGCAAGAAACTCAGAATGCTTTGCATGTCTTTAGTGTCTTCCCTCCCCTTTATCTACTGATGTAGCTACTTTGAGAGAGCTCAGCACTGTAGCATCTGGTATCTCAAATCACTATTATAAACGTTAATTAAATAAACCTCTCTATACTTCTGACAGGTAGAAGAGAGATCAGGTGCCCATTTTACAGGTAGAGAAAGTAATTGAACTGAGGGATTTGCAGACACTTCCCAGCTTCCAGGGCCTGGGTGCATGCCCTGGCAATGTCCCAAATCTGTGCTGGGGCAAAAACCAGGCTCGTTTTCCCCCAAGGACCTTGGTTTCCTTAGGAAGGAGACCTGAGTACTCAGACGGAGAAGGGTGGAGAGCACAGCGACGTGTTGAGTCAGTGTGGGTTGCGCTGCAAAGCCTTATCCCCACAGTCTAGACATAGCCAAGGTGGTGTAATGGGTTTGAAGGAGGCTCATGGTAGGAGCAGATCAAAAAAAAATAATAATCCTGGCTTCCTTGTCACACACTTCCTCCCATTATTTAAGTATCAAGATGACCACACCAGTTTTGCACATTTAACGAGTCCAATGCAAACAAGATTTCTCCCCCAATTTTCATCAGCTTCAAAATGTTTTATTTTCAGGGTTCTACAAAGGTAAATGTACGATTCAAGTAAAACCACAGCAGTGACTGCATAGAATAATATGTCTCATAGAATAATAAGTCTCACTTCATTTTGGAGCAGGGCTTGGAAAATGTGGCTATAACCTAGCCTAGTAGAAAACTGCAGCATAGTCTCTCCCCCTCTTTCTAGCTTCCTTTAGCAAAGGCCACAGGTTGCAGGGACTTTTCAAGTTCATTTACTCACAGTGCAGTGGGAAGAAGTCGGAAGATGGTTTTCAAAGCTGCACCTAAGTCACACTCATCTTGATGGTGCTAAATTTCTCTTTACAAACTTGAGCATGTTTTAGCAATTTTTTTCTTTTTTCTTTTTCTTCATGGGATAAAAAGTTAGTTCATCAGCCTGTGAACAATTGCAGTAGATATTCAGGTGGTGCTGTACCAGTTAATGCACTTCAGTCAAAATGCAAGGGTCTTCTTGGCTTTCAAGAAGTATATTTTCCCTTTCAAATCCAGCAGCTAGTTTTTAGGCATTTTTGCAGTGCTCAGGAAAACATGCAAGGGGGGGCTTATGAAAGGCAAGTTGCTATCAACTTAGAAATATGCCCTGAGACTTCAGGAAAAGGTGCCATATTCTTTGCCCATGTCCACGGGGAAGGAAAAGAAGAGATTAAAAGAAATATTCTGAGCTTGCAGGAAATATTGTCATAAGTGCAAATTGAGGTGCAGAATGCTGGAGACCCTAGCCAGTAACAGTCATTCTTTGACAGCCTACCCACACTCTCTTTTAATTTTTTTCTTCCTAGTTTTACAGTCTTGTGTTTTAGCACAAGATTACACTGATTACAAGATAACACTGGTTCAGTAGGCCACAAGTAGTGGCCTACTGAATCAGTTGTCTGTGAGTGGTTAAGCAAGGCACAGATACAGAGAAATCAAAGAGTATCATTTCACTGGCCTCTTTAGAAGTGTTGGGTTAGTCCTGTTGCCCACAGTTTAAGAAGGGATCCCTATCCAGAAAAGCACTTCAACACGTGATAATGGTTAAGCGTGTGCTTAAGTGCTTTTCTGAATCAGGGCCCGTATAAGGAAGCACTTCTAGCAAATGTTTCCAGCTAGTTCAAATAATGGCTAACTTTTCCAGATATTAAATTTACCCTAAAATACATAAGCAGAACTCCTTCCAATATTGAAAAGCCTCGCTGAATTCTTCCCTTCAAACAATTGTTTGGAGGTTTTCTCTTTTATTGATATAAGGATTGATTCAAATTGCAAAAGAAAAAATGTGTTTATGCAAATATTAAGTGCCTGAAAACTACACCACAGCTGTTTAGCTTTTGGATGAAAGCCTTGGCTTGTTGTGTAAGATGCATCAGCATCTATGAGACTTAGAAAACATACTTTGTTCCATGGTTATTTTAGTGGAAATACATGTTCCAAAATGTTCTCTTCCAGAACAAATTAAGATTTCTCTGCCTTTAACATTGTAAAAGTATGAAAAGCTTCTTGGCATATGTATTCCTTGTCAAAATGAATCTAGAATGAGATAGTAACAATGAGGAACAACAGTTTTGGGATAACTTATGACCTTAATATCTTGTAGCATGGGTTTGTGTCCTAATTAGGGGAAAACTAGAGCTGCAGTGAGTTTAGCCTGTCTGCAAGAGGTGGTCGTCCAGTGCAACAAACAGAATTGGATGATTTCATTTCATATGTAAACATTATAGATAAGAAAAGGAAGCCTCCTATGTTGCTTTTCGTCTTTTTTTGCATTAACTTCAGACCATGCATCATCTCTAATGAGCTTGATAAAGCATAGCAAGGAAAATATGCCATAATTCATCATGATTTCCATTTCAAAAGTGACAGCAAACTTCAGAAAAATAGTCCATTTTGCAACAAAAGAAAACCAACAAATGATAATGGAAAGAATATATCCTCAAATACAAACTTAGTCCCCTCAGATCCCACTCCCATTATAGAAAAGAGGGCTTGGTTTTGTTAATGGTACCTGCAGATACTCTCTGGTTCGTCTAGTAAATAGAATATTTGATTTTTCTAGGTTTTCCATCTCAATAAATAAATAAGCAAATAAAAAAATAAAAGAAACAGAACCCCGAAATTTTATTGAGTAATAAGAGCTGGTATATGGAGAAAAGCAGGAACAGCATTTTAAATTGTTGGAAAATATAACATCAGATTTAATTCCTTCCCATTAAAAAGCTATGGTCCATGCTGCAATGGAAGGTATAAATAAACTGCTTTCAATAACAATAAAGGAGGAATCTGTATGTTTCAGGGAACTTTGAAGAATTTTTATTTGCTTGAGTGAATATCCAAACTATTTTTTTTTCTTTACTGTAGAACTGGATGCCTTAGCTATCACAGCCCTCATCATTTATATGCCTTATCTTTAATCTTTAAAATAATTTTGTTTCATACAGATGTGATGACAAGAGTATGTCATATTGCAATTTTGAGGTAAATGATCATCACAGAAAAGGGCATGCTGGTATAAGATCATGGCAGAGATGACCTTTGCAAGTCAGAAGACAGGTCAGCAACCTGCCCAGGGTGGCCTCCTGGATTGGGCTGAGCTGCTGCATCCCAACTTGGAGACAAAATTTGCCAAAAAGCTGGGAGATGCTGCCTCCCAAAAAGGCAAGATGCTGCTCTCTTGGGATATTGTTTGCTAAGAAACTGAGAAGTCACATCCCATTTTAACTGGGCTAATAGGTCAGATTTGTGGTTCTGTGCCTGAAACAGATAAGAGTAATTGTGGTCTCTGATGATATCTTTGCTGAAGACAGAGCAGGCATCCATTTTCTGTGAATACTTTGAAATACCCAATTAAAATTAACTGTTTGGAAAACACTAGTTTTTTACTAGTTGATTGATGAACTAGGGTATTGTTACAGAAATAGAAGAAACAGCAACGACCGGTGTCAAAATGAATTTATGTGAACCTTCTAATGAAAATTTCTCCAAAAATTGTACTCAGGATCATTCTTATGCAGTAGTTAATTAACGCATGGAACTCACTGCCACAAAATACTGTATCTTTGAGGCATGAGTTTAGCGGGATTAAAGGGATTTATTAAACACTTATATGGATAATGAGACCATCCGCAGTTACATTACACAGGATGAAACCATACATTAGGGATATAAACAATTATGCTTCAGGCCACAAGCCAACTACTGACTAATAGAGTTAAGGAGGAAAATCATTCCATAATTATCCAGGATTTTATGCACCTTTTCTAAAAGTTCTTGTACTGGCATTGTCATGAATGGGCTACTGCCTCACAGGAAATGTTGGAATACAGGAAATATAGGAAAAATAATGAAATTATGGTTTAATTTATGTCTAAAGATATAGTCTTATTTTCCCCGTTCTAAATTGTAATAATTATAGTCTTTTATAGAAAAAAATGGAGAACAGTAGACAAAAAGTTAATCCAAAACTTACTGAAGTTAATGAAGCAGGCCCTTTGCCTCCTCCCATGCATTAATTGAATATCATCAGTTGTCTGTGTCTTTTTAAAATGAGGATAAAAACCAAGGACATTACTTTAGCTGGTGCTACACCTTCTATTTGCATAATGGCATTATAATATGTTTAGCACTGATTTCTGAAGTTTTATTTTTCCATCCTAACACACTGTTGTTTTAATGGTACTGCGAGCATAGACTTGCACTGCTTTGTCTAAAAGGATGCTGATACACATTAACCCATCTTTGATAGGAATTTTCACACATTATCTGCAAAGGGCTTTGAAGTAATTAGAGTCTCTAAGAAGTAGTACTGATGCACCTGGCTAGAACTTGTAGTGCTCAGTAGACCCAAGACACTGTGCTTTTCATGCAGCCACTTTGCCTCCCTAAGGTAGTCCACAGAACATACCTCCTCGTGCTCTCATTTTCTGCTAGGGGCTAGACTCCATCCACAAGGAGCTGTGTCCTTCTCCTCCCAGCCAAAGAGGAGGCTCCTATAGCATCATATAAGATAAAGCACAGCCCACAGAAGTGGAAAAAAATGCATGGGGCATGACTGACTTGCTTTGACTTATTTCAGGACCAAAATGTTTTGAGCAAAAAATTGCCTTAGACAAACAAATAAACAAACTAACATTTATTTATTTATTTATTTATTTATTTATTTAATTTTTCCTATGCATGAAGCAATCTCAATATTCTCTGTCCATCAGGAGCATACACAATGCACTTTCCATGGAACTCAGGGTACAACAGCTTGGGAATTGTTCAGTCCTATCCCAAGCCTCTTTTGTAAGGAGTTCTTGCTGCAAAGAGGGCAAGAAGCCTGCAAGCATTGGGATCTCCCAGCTTTGTCCGTGATTTTCGTGGGCAGCCATAGGCTCTCAAGAAACAGTTGCTTACAAATTCCTGCGCACACTTGCTGACAGAAGGCCCGAGCACATGCACTAAATCTGATGCATCCAAAGAGTCTCAGGTTTGCAGTGCCCATAGATCATTGCTGTGCGGCTCATGTACTGCAACAGTGGGGACTGTCAGATGCTGCAAAAGTTGTGGGAATCCTAAATAAATACCCAAGTGTCTCAAATTCTGCCATGGTGAAAATTTGGGGTAGAAAAATTGGTTATGTCTGGGCAAACCCAACCCCATACTAAGTGGTTGCTGGTTCTCATCTGCTTCCTCCAGTGTCTTTTGTTCTTCAGGGAGGAAGATTTATGGGCTCTAGTTATTCTCTGCTTGTATTACAGGGGCATTGTAATGTCTCAACTGGTGTACCAGTACACAGAGGCAGAGGGCTGTGCAAATGATACACAGCCAAAAAAGCCTGTGCACCTGTATCGCTGGGGTCAGAATCAAAATCACTGAAGTCAGTGGAAAGACTCCAGAGACCTTGTCTATCAAGCAGAAGACACAACTATGACTTGAATTAAAGACAAAAAGCAATAATAAATAGGAAAACAATGGAAGTAGCAGGTGTTCAGCATCTTTGAAAGGCAGAAAAGCAAACTTTTATGTGGTAGCAGTGATTCTCTGCAATGAAACTGAAGTCTGTCAACATCCAGATATGTTTCACACTGTATGTTTGGCATCGCAACAGGTGGTTACTGCCAGATATACCAATGAAAAATATTGCAAATTTTTTAGCTATTGCATTAAGTCTTTCCACCAGATGAATTGGCTGCATTTGGCAGCAGTCAGTTGGTAAATAAAAAATGATCTAGAGTTCATAACTATTGTAGCCTTAAAAAGCCAGCTAAATAACATTGTTTTTCAGCAGTGACATTCCTCACCCAGAAGGGAAGTCCCAGAGAAAACAGAAAAGGATGAAAGCTCTGACAGTCAATAAATCTGGGCAATGTTGAATGAAATGGTTAAATAAGTAGGGAACTCATTATTAAAAATGTCCTTTAGCACCCTATTTACATTTAAAGAAGAGGACTGAGAAATGAGGTAAAGCTTCTGTACAAAGATAAATTTGGTAAAACCACTGTGTTAATGTCTAGGGGACTGCTTGTGTATACTCTAGGGCAGATTTTTTTTTTTTTTTTTTTTCTTTTTTGTGCTCTGTCTGGTCTTTAACCTTCTGATTTTCCACTATGTTGCACAGCCCCAGTGGACAACTTCAGGCTGTTTTTACCTACAAATACAGCTTTGGCTAAGAATGAGGTTTCAAACTGCAGTCTGCTGGGATTTTTTTAAACAAAATTCCTTTTTCGCTGGAAATTTGCTGACTGCCCGAAAACGGAAACTGTTTGAGGAAAGATCAGTCTGGATGATTTTCCCACTTTGATAAGAATCTGGAAAGAGAAAAATAATATTGAAATTGCCAGCACATTCCTTTCTGCCATTTTCAGCAGAAAAGCAGCCCAACGCCAATACTGACACAAACAGTTCGACGTGATCAAAACAGCTGGTGTGATGGCCCGCTTCCTGCTCATCTCCTGTTACAACCCCGTGATTCGTCCTTTTCTTTTTATCATTGCAGCCCCATTTTCCTCCTCACAGCCTTACCTGTGCTTCATAACCAAAATGAAGACTCTGTTCTGTACCACTTTTGGGGTATTTGCACCATATTTCTGCCCATTAAATACTTTTAACAAAGTATTTAAGTATGCCAGTCTGAGCTAACAATTTTAATGTGCTAGAACTTCTTTACAAATACATTAGAAGTAATTATCTACAGTATCAATTTATACTGATAATTTTCCAGCCCTATAAATCCAGGGAAGGAAGCGATAACATGACACACATCTTATATAGGGTTTTACCACCCTAAGGACCAGTTTTAAGGGAGACACCCAGTTTTTCTAAGCTGCAGCTTACCCCTTTGCTTGAACGGATGGGGTTGCCCTGGCAAAGCCTTATTGGTGTTTATTTCAAGCGTTAAGTAACCTTGGGGAAGTCTTTTTCTTCCTTCTGCCGTTCTTTCGCCTGCTCACAAAGCAGGTTTCAGGTTTGGGCCTGCTGGTTGAGGGGAATGCTTAGCTCGCCTATTTAAAACACAACTGGATTTTGCTATTCAAATGTAGGAAACCTAATTACACATTGGTAAATTCTCTTCAGTCTACCAAACACAGAAAAAAAACAGTGACAGAAACTGAAAGGCCAAAAAAGAGAAAAGAGTCCCTAAGACCTAATGAATCCAAACTAAACACCTCTCCACAGAAATGTCAAACATTTCTCTTAGCACAAAACAAGGCTTAAAGAATTCCCTGCTTTTGTCTCTGGGCTAATTCCTTAAGCAGAGAGGGGGATTTTCTTCTGGGAGTGTTATTTCACAAAGAACTAAACAGCAAATAAACAAAAGACTCTCAAAGAGTGAGAGAGTATAAATAAAATTCATGACTCCTTAAAGAGTTTACACTGAAAGAATGTGGGGGATTATTTACAATTAAAGCATAGTCTGTGGAATACAGTTATTATTGCAAAAATGAATAAGAGGGTATTTCAGTTAGCTCACAATAAGGGTGCACCTGGGTCTTCTCCATTTGTTAAAATTGGAGAAAACTCCCTTGCCCTTGGAATCATCTCTTTGGCCACTTTTAGCAAACTCTTTTTCCTATACCAGGCTGTGTAATCCAATTGAAAAAAGTTGTTTATGAAGTTGCAAATTATGTATGTTGTAGATGTTGAAAGTGCCAAAAGGAAAGGACAAAAACCAGAGGGAGCAACCCAGGAAAGCTAAGAGCTTCCCTCCTTTAAAGGAGAAAACAACAATAACAAACACACACACAAACAAAAACAAATAAAAGTTTCTCTGTTTTCCTGTGAAAAGTATACTTCAAATCCCCACCCCCTCAGCCAGTCATGCAGAAATGAAGAAAAAGCTTGCTACAAAGAGAAGTGTTTTTATACTGCAGGCCTCAAAAAACCAAAAAGTTTTTAGTTAAGTGAAAAGTAGCAAGCAAGAAAGAAAAAGTTTGAGGGAATCTCCCTTATTCCTAGCCAAGCAGAACATGAAACAATGGCATGGGTTAATAATGGAGACAAGGTTAGCTGAGGGATAAGATGAACGTGGAACAAATACAAGATTTCACTTCCAATAAATTAAGCAGACACAAATGAATGGTTATTAAGATAAAGAAGCATAGGTTGAAGAAGTCACTTGATTATAAATTATAGAGCAATTAGTCCTCTTTTCAGTGCTTTTTTTTTTTTTTTTTTTTTGTCCTAAGCATTTTGTATGCTACAGCAAACGTGTCATAAAACAATGCTGATAATGGTGTTGTTGAAAGGCAAGGTACAGCAGCCAAAACCCATGTATAAATATATATATATATATGTGCATGCATTAATAGAGGTGTAAATGATGTATGGGTGCGTGTATTCATAGGGGTGTATGCATTTCTACATATGTACATCTGCATGGCTATGTGTGTCTGCCTACAGCATAAATATCACTAGGCACATCCATGTGCAGCCCTATTAATTCTTTAGAGATGTGATATATTAATATAAATTAAAAAAGAAATCTATACGAGTGTCATGGAATGTACTTTATCTATCTATCTGTCTATATTATGTCTCTCTGTCATGTTAAAAAGAAAGCCTTATAAGAGAGGTTAGGCCTTGGAGACTTATTTCATGTGCCTGAGTGACAGAGACAGAATTTAAAGCTTTGCTGAATTTGCAGCAAAGTTTTGATTGAGTCTTATCCTGCCATTCCTGTCTCGGCAAAATATCTGAAACATTTGGCTACACACTATTAAATGAACAGTATTTATTTTTAGCATCTGCTGCCCCTGACTCAAACTTTGCTACTAAGAAAATTCAGCTCTATGGAAAAGAATTTGAATTCCAGCTGGGCAGTTTTCAAAATAAGATGAAAAGTTAAGCAGGCAATTGGTGTGTATTTAGGGCTCAAAACACCTTGCCTCCTAAGAAGTCTTGAAGGAGTTAATCCCTTCTCAAGATAATCCACTAAAGAGCATCCTTCATTATGATGTTAAAAGCAAGGATCAGTGCTGGGGGAGTCTAACAATAGGACAGGGGTGCTTTTCAATCCCCATCACATTCTTCCCAGGTTAGAAACAGAAACTGCTGTTATTCCAGCAGAAAACCAGGACAGTTTCTCTCTTGGTGTTAAATATGCAGATTTAAAAAGGGAGGGGAAAGGAAGAAAAAAAAAAAAAAAAAAAAAAGCAATCGCTAATCCACTGCATTAACTAAACTTTTCTCTTATTGGGTATTCTTCTGCCAACCTTTCTAACTTTTACAACGTGGTGGATGTGGAAGGGCTGTATCGAAATAACTTACAACTCTACCAGAGATCAAAGAACTTTTGATAAGAGGCTTGTAAATAATTTCCTGGTAATAACATGTGGGTAGAGAAAACCTGAAGCAAGTCAGTCTAACTCCACTGAATGAAAGGACGCTGCACTGCTTTACTCTGGGCAGGAATCTGACTTCCAATAAAACACACACCAAGCTGTTTTGTGCTGCTTTGTGTTACTGATGTGGCTAATTTTCCTGGTATTTAGCTTTTTTTTTTTTTTTTTTTTAATACCGAGTATCCTGTTTTTAATTAATGAAAATATAGAGAAGTGTAAAAATACAGGGTTATTTTGTAGACCTTACAAAACTGTTTGAATATTACTCACACATAGACACACATGTACTCACACAGTTTAGTAATGACCAAATTCAAAAAGTTTTGCTAAAGTATCCAACTAGAAAAAATATAAAAATATTCATAAAGTGAGAGACTACATTTTTATTTTGAATACAGTAAGGGAGGAAGATTCAACCTTTAGAGACTGTAGTCAGAAAATGAAGAAAAAAAGCTATTACTTTGATAGCTGGCCATACAGCTGAATTAGGATATGATCCAAGTCCTGTAGATCTCCAACAACCACAATTGGTTTTTGGATCATGTCCTCAGAGTACAATAACAAGTTTTTGTAGCATGCATAATTGATGGTTTTTAAGGAATCTCATGTAAAACATGTTTCATTGTGCCTTGGAAATGTCACCTTAAGGAATTCTAGCCCCCATGTCAGGGCCAATGGAGACAACAATAATATTTCAGTCATGATAATTAAATGCTGTAAGCACCGTTATTTTCCTATTTGTTGTAATTCCAGCTAAGAAGGGCTTTGATTGAGACCTGGCAAGAAGTGGTTGAAAAATTTCTCTTCCAAAGGGGGAAGCTAAAAGAGCACATGACTCAGCTGCAGATAGTAAATTTGATTCTTTTGTCCAATATAATCAGCAGATGGGTGGTAGCTCCAACTCTCTGCTGAAGTCTGCAGCAACAGTGGCTGAAGACTTTCTGAGAAAGGGTCACTGCTCTTCCTTCTGAGGTTCATCATGCACCTCTTCATAGAGGACAGGCTTGCACCTCTCCTGGTGCACAGTCCTGTCATTTTACCAAAACAGAAGTGGGGCTGTATAGTGGAAACACAGCTTGGTATTTGGAGCCATACACTTCCATAACACATCTCTTCACAGGAGAAAGATCATGGATGGACATGCTACAAAACATGTCTCTGCTGTATGCTGAGATTTCCATTGCTCCATGCAGCTGGAGCACAGGGCAGCACTTTTCTTCTTTCCATCATCTCCATGCAAGGTGGTTTTATGCTTAGCTAATTTGAAGGAGATGAGTTAAGTGAAAGTGCTTCTGTGCATCTGAGTGCATGGGACTTTTAATGGCTATTCCTTCTTGAAACTTTGTCCCCGATCTACAGCAAAGTGGAAGTGTGTGAAGTTGTGCTTTTGGTGAAGGGAGAGAAAATGTCAACTCCGCGTATGCTGCAGATGACTGTTAAATTTTAAGATGTTGCAAGGCTTTCTGCATGTGTCTGGAAGAGTAAAGTCTTGTCTGTTTGCGGTGAAGGCAAAGTCCCGGTGTTACTACAAATGCTGCATACTTGTGCCCTCCCTTGTCAAGTGTCATTGGAAGGGATTTCATCACTTCTTGCTAGTTGTGATTCTGAGGGATTTCACAGTTGTTCTGCTCTATCCCGGCAATCCCAGGGAGAAGTGAAATGCTGGAATTTCACCACTTGCTGAAGGAAGGGAAGCAACTATTGTGTATTTTCCTGCTGACCTTCTCTAGGCATGTGCGTGTTGACACAGGCAATCAAGGCCATCATTCTGCTGTCCACGCCATAATTTTGGATTTACTAGGGAGTGGTTGAGCCATCACTTCAAGTACTGTCACCTAGGTCAATGCCCATGGAAAGGAGTTGCTCAGCTTACAAATCTTTAGGGGAGGTGATGGGACTTGCATTTTGTAAGCATCATTTTTAAACCTTAACAATCCCAAATAAGCCATAGTTTTGAGGCAAAGGATACAGGTCTCAGAAATCCTGGGGTTATAACAAAGGTATGTTCTGGCTTTCTGACAAAAGGAGATAATTATGACACACTATATGTCTGTAAAAGTTGTTAAAGACCAAAGGTTCCAATAAAGATGAGTTCTTTGGTTAAAACCAGGCACTGAATAAACAGAGGGAAGGACACAACCTGAGTCCTTACAGGAGCCCGCTTTTGAAGTGGAGTCCATTTCAGGATAATAGGAATGGCTGATCCAATTCCTGTCCTTCAACTGCATTCAGTTTCTGGAATTAATTTATCAAGCTACATTTAAGGATTAAAAGATGGCGCCTGACATTATAGAACAAACCAGAAAACCCCAAAAACCCAAACAAAAAAACCTGTCACAATTCAGCAGAATTTGCAAAAGAAAAGGGGCTGTATGGGATAAAGGAAACCAGCCCAAAGTCCTCTTAGGTTGATGATCTCTTCAGGTCACGGTTCAAGTTATCTTGATTTTCAATTGTACCCACCCAAGTCTGTACTGCTTCTCCTTAGCCATTTTTTTTAAGACTTTAAGTCGCTGCCTAAATGCTCTTCTCCTTAATGAGAATGGAACTGACTGGCTTTTATTAATGAATCCCATCTTTTGTGCATAGGTTTTAGTTTCTCTTTAACATCTTGAAAAGTCATTAATTTATTGCTAATTTAAAAGAAAAAGAGAGAGCGATCCTGTTGGTACGAATGAATACTTTTCCTTTGGTTGAACCAATAATTCAAGCTCCTGATTATACCAATTAAAGACCAATTTGAGGAAAGGCCTCCAGCACTGAGCTGCAGCTGCCAGTTAGCCACAAATTATGGGCCTTATATGTGGGTGGACATGAAACTCTTTCAGAGAGAAATAGATTGAGAAATAGGGAAACTATTGTAGGGATTTCAGCAGAAGGGGGACCTTAATTGGATACATTGCTTGAAGTCAATCAGAGATTCAGCTACTCTGTGGGCCTTTTGACTTCAAGACCCTTCTCTTTTTGTTCATGTACCTTCAGCTAGATTAATCACAGTGACTAAACAAGCAGAGATATTTTCGTGGCCTTTTTTTTTTTTTTTTTTTTTTTTTGTGGCTGTGAAGAGGGGGCAGCCTATTCTACACTTCTACACTGAAATGACTGCTGAAGATGGTGAAAATGAGTGTGATGGTTTCAGTCTTGAAATTGCTTCTTTAGATACATTGAGTTAAAGATATACAAAAGTGATCTCACGATGAAAGCTTTTATTTGTTAATTTGATATTGGTGGATCCATTTTATTTATGAAATATGTTAATTGAAAATGCAACGAGATGATAAGTTTTCAGTATTGTTTTTCTATTAGAAGGGAAAGGAAAAACTCTCTTAAAAAGTTTCTCAAACTATGGACCTGTATTGATCAAAAAGGGGAAAAATATGAGAAGCAGCAACAACCAGAACACTAGTGAGTCCTTGACACAATATGAGGTTTCAATGCTTGTGACCTAAAAGCAGAGTGAGTTAGTTGCCATTAGACTAGTGTATGTTATCTGAGTTCTATTGTTCTAGATTCCTTTTTCCAGCCCACAGAGAAAACTGGTGGCAGTAGTGGGATAAGAACAGTACTGTGCTTGGTCTCCAATCCTGTGCTAAATAGTTTAATTCTCTTAAAATATTAGAAATAAATACAAGTAGATACATGAAGTGGAACTTTTAGTAAAGAAATATTATAATAATTACGTATGCCTGTATATTTGTATATATATAAATATACATAAAGAAAATATTTACTTTTCAAGCTGTAGTGATCTACAAGAAAACTCATTGTTCGTGGTTTCTTGAAATCAACTTTAAGGTTTAAATACTCATTACTGGAAAACCAGAACATTTTCCCATAGCTCAGCTTAGACATAAACTCTATTTATGTGAACTCTAGAATTATGGATCCACTATATACCCAGTTATTCTGTTTTTCCATAACCCTAACTTTGATTTTTTTTTCCTATTCACATTGTTATAACTCAGGTTGATTAAGCCAATCAAAATTCTCAAAGTGGCCTGATCAAGAAGCTGAAATATCTATTTCTCAATTATTTTTGAGAGTTGTAACAAACTCTTAACTCTTTAATAGTTAAATTGAGATTTGCAAACTAAATGAGTCAAGAGGGTGGATACAGTGTCTGGAAAAAGATATTGAAAAAGGCCACTTGCTTCTATATAACTGATATAGAGCCTGTTCAATTCATTTTCACATCATGAAATTTATGGGCATTTATTTTGAATAGATGTAAGAATTGAGATATGTTTCCCATTTTGAATTAATGGGACCTCAAATAATCTTCAGTACTTTCTCCAGCTTGAAATTATCTGTTAAAAAAAGTAGGAAAGGCTTCTGTTCTAAATTTCCATATTTCAGTCAAACTTGCTAATTTTGTCCTGGTAAGGAAGTGGGATTAATAAAAGCTGTTTTTGATCCACCCAAATGGAGGAAGTTGTGGAAATGCTGCAGGAGAGTTTTGTCCTCCTGAAGGAAGAATTTGCTTTGTATAAATATGCTGCCTCAACGGCTTGATCTTTAGAGGCCTGTGTTGTGAGGATGTTGCTCTGGTGATTTTGCAGTTATTGTGGTGATCATTCAGTATGGAAGCAATCATGAGTTTCCATCTCCACAATAACCAGATTCCAGTTTTTCTGCATAAATTTCTATTCTTAGGTCCTACTCCATATTTCATAAGAGATTTTCCTTCTGCTCCATAGTCTTTACATCTTAGGATTCTCTCCTAACTCTTGCTGCTGAAATACCAGATATTAAAAGAAATGTCACATTTGATTATTTTTGCCCTTAGTCACTGCTGCTTTCTTTGTGCCCCGTGCTCACCAGATCAGACAGAACTGGTAAAATCCAAAAAAGCTTCAGTTCAACAGGTGCACTAGAGAGCTGAGAGTCTACCACCCAAATTGTCCTGCAATGTGCTATCAGCTTTGATCCAAAATCTTTACTCTGTGGCAGGGAAAGGTAGTTTTGTGTTGTGTTAGCTGCACACCTGGCACACCCGCGCGTGGGCAGCAAAGCAAGCCAGCACATCTCATTGCAGAGAGGTAATTTCCTGTCGCCATACCTGAAGAAGCCCTGCCTCAGAAAAAGAATATTTTCTCCCCAAGAAATCGCACAATGCCCATGCTTAAGGAACAACTTTTCAAGCATCTTGTTCTATACTAATTAATCTCTAAGCCTTAACATTTATCTCTCCAGTACACAGCATACATATCACTGTGAGCTTCAGTTCTGAAGTCTGATAAAACTAATAAACCAAAACTGCCAGAGGTGGCACATTAAACTGGTAAAATGGTTTTCATCTTAATTGGATATGAGCAGTGTTATCTCCAATAACCCCAGGATACTTCTAATTGGAGTTTTCTTTTCTGTTCCTTCTTCCCCCCAGCCCCCCCTCCTCCCCCCTTTCTTTTCCTTTATTTCTTTTTCTTTCCTTTTTAACACTGTTGTCATTGACCAGTGTTAATATTTGAAGACCCCCTCATCCAAGCCCCCCTGTTGGATTGAGATGTTTTCTGGAGCAAAAGTTAGCTGGATTTCAGTGCAGAGAGGAAGACATATTTGTATTCCATTAACAAAGGTGATTTTACGTGTGCTATCATTGGAGATTTTAATAAGATAGAGTTATTGATGTTAGCTAATAATGTTTCGAAAGTTGGTTGTGTTCACTGCCCTGAGATTCACCTCGGGCCAGCAACTTCTCAATTTTCAGATGTTATTGCAAGACAATGGCTGTCATTGTTTAGGCTCAGATTGTAATTTTAGTGTAAATCTTGCCTTGGTTCTTTAGTAGGGTAAAATCATTTGTGGCGCTTCCTGCTAATTTTTAGACTCCTGTGAGAAGAATGCATATTAAAAATACTCAAATACTCAAATACCATGTATAATTAAAAGGCAGCTAGCTTTCTGCAGCTAATACCTTTTTGTTTTATTTGGCTCGGGTTACTAAGAAATCCTTATGTGGATGCGGAAATATTTGCACCGCTGAAGCTCACTTTTCATAGGGGAGACGCGGTGCAGTCAATAACGATGAGCTGTGTAGGGGACATTGCAAGACTGCTGCATGTATGAATCAATTTTTCCAAACTTCTGTTCACTGTTCTTCAGGACTCTCTTTCTCTTTTTGCTCTTTATTTTACACACGCAGCCCTGAATTAGCTATTCCACTACATCAATTTTACATTAAGTTTTTGTCATGCAAAATCAACTTCAATTTCTCTTTACACTGCACTTGTCTGGCAATACAGGTATGCTATTGGCTCCAGAAGAAATAAAAAGATAAAGAATTGAAAGAACTGAAAGGACAGGAGGTCTAAGAAAAAAGAATTGTATAAATAGCACGAACTACCTCATTTTTTCAACAGGGATTAAAACTTGAAGTCTGCATATGTTTTAAATGTGAGAAATTTTACTCCTGAGACATATTCAGGAAGATATAATTCATTTTCCTGCAGAACACACATGCACATACACTCACACACAACTGTGCACGTGATGAATTCAGTGCTGTTTCCTCCATCACACATGTTTTTAAGCAAATGTTATCAAGTTCACAATGGTTTTAACTTTTTCTATAGAATTAAAAGTATCTATTTGGAGCACATTAAAATATTAATGAAATGCAACAGAAACACTTCCCAGTATGAAAAAATCCATAAAAAAAAAAAAACAATTACAATAAATAAAATTAGCATAAAGATCTGCTCAGTAATTTATATTTACCTTTCAGGCAATTAAATCAGCAATACCTGGCGTGTGGATTAGTAAGGATCAAAGGCCTTTCACAAAAGGAGTCTTTTATAGTATCAAAGACCCTGTGACATCATGTTTGCCTTTTATGCTGAATTAGATAATTGCAAATAATTGTAACTCTGAAAGACATTTGGTTTTATAAGAGATTTTTTTTTTCCCCCTTTGCAGGTCAGTGTGCAACACTTTGACCCGTCATAGTAGCAATAAAATCTTTGTTAGAAAGACAAAGAATATTACTTTCTCAACTAACAGCATGCATGATTACTTATGTCAATAGAGAGAGCAGAACAGAAACCTCATGATACACCAACCCTTAGAAGAGATTTTTTGGTGGGAATAAAATAACCATTTTTATTTATTTATTTATTTTTAATCTTCTTCTCTTTTTTTTTTTCTTTTTTTTTTTCTTTCTTTCCTTTTTTTTTTTTTTTTTTTTTTTTTTTCTTCTCAGCTTTCTCCAGGATTTACCACATCCCATGGTAACAGAAATATGAATTATAAATACATTAGGAAAGATACTCTACTCCTCATTCTTGTACTTGAATTTTCTTCCACACCTTTGCATTCTCATATTGCATTTAACCTCCTTGTAGCAGACTAGTCCAGTGTTTTTGTGTTTTCCGTGCTTGCTTACAGGACCCAGGCTGTGGAGGAGAGCCAAAATACAATAGGCTTGGTGTAAATCTTCAGAGTGTTAAGTGGAAAACTCAGCAATACATTTCAGTAGCAGATCTCTACACCTAACAGCCACAACATTAAGAGACAGCAAGATCTGACTCACATCCCCTACCCTACCCTACTGGCCCAGGAGACTTTGCTGCATGGGATATCTGCAGGGTTAGCTCTCAGTTGGTTTAGGGACACATAATATAACTCATGACATTTTTCACTTCTGGACAAATATAAGTAGTAACATGAATTTAACCTTTTGCCTTGCAATAAAAGTGAAAGAAAATATCCGGGCCATGGAAGTCAGCGGAAGTTTTACTGTCTGGCTTGCTGAGCCCAGAATTTCCACCGAAGCATAGTGAAAAAAAGGGCAATAAAGATTCCTGTGAGCTTGATGAATTCAAAATCTGTCTCTGTGGTTTATCAGGCTAATGAATTGCTCCTGGTTTTGCTGTCACCCCACCTCATGCTGGTGAGCAGCTGCCTTTGCCCTGCTTTCCATGGGTGGGGTGAGAGCTGGGGTATCAGTAATGCCAGCTTAAGGGAAAGTTTGTGAACTGTCAATCTGTCCTAGTGGTGTAGGATTCATGGAAGACAAGTCTTCCCCTTGCACATTAACACTATTTCTGATTTGCAGAAGTGCACATCAAATTTGGTTTTCACTGAAGAAAATGAGAAAGCAGGGAGGGACACAAATAACAGAACAAAAGCTGCAGAGCTGCAGACATCACCAGGTTGTTGTTACCTTTCCAAGTGTTGCCATGCTTCAATGCTGCCACAAGTTAGAGCCTGCCAAGTGGGTAGGAGACCAAAACAAGATACAGTTCTCATATGGCTCAGCTGTCTTGGGCCTGGAGGTCCATTAAGGACTGAAATCATCTGAGGAATGCCAAAACACCAGCAGGCAATAAAGATATATAAGAAATTTATAAGTGATTTCTTCTGGGATTAACTCATTTTAAATGCAGTATTAGATAGAAAAGCAGACTTGTAAGGTTGTAAAACAACACACAAATACGGAAAGGCATATCAGTACTGGCTATTGTTCACTTACAAAGATACTTGCCTCAGTATTAATGTGTGCTGGGACCACTGTGGGTCTCCTGTGATTATGTTCCTGGCTGCTGGGAATGCTTTAGTTTGGGTGGCTGTGGCTAAAATTAACCTGCTAGTTTTAACCAGCTATATGAACAGCAGTAGTAATTATATATTTGATGATAGAGAAGTGAAAGATTGTATTAGTTCACCAAAAATGTAGAGCCCATCTTAAGAGACGTAACTTCCATCAAGCACTCTTGAGAGTTTTAATAAACCCTGTGGCTCCATATGAGTTCTGAAACTTCTCATTTTAAATGTAACTGGGAAGCTGGACCAATCTGAAGTGAGGGGTCAGATCCTCTGGAGACCCTTCCCAACAACAATTACTCTGTGTTTTCTTGTAAGTGACTCTCATTGGCACTTGAATTTTGGGGTGTTCAAATTATTGTAGATGGATCCCTGTCTTGTTCACTCATTTCTAGTGAATAAGCTTGGGAAAATCCCCTTTCATTTTCACAAATGTCACCATCACCAAGGAAGCACATCGAAGCAGGCCACAGAAGGACTTAAGGATTTAAATTCTCATAAACTTAAAAGGCAGTTGGGCACCTAAGTAAGAATGCGGTTCCTAAATACCTTTATGGACCTGCTATGTTTCTGTTTAGCCAGCATGACTGAATCAACCTCCTTTTCCCTTATAGTCACATAAGTAAAATATACATATTTGACCTCCCCTTCTCTTCATCAGAGAAGTTTAATATTTTTTTTTTTTTTTTGGTGTTTGACATCAGGAAGATTATATTTCATGCAGCTGTATTCAGAAGCCTACTGAAAAAAGCGCTTTGTTTAGAGGATGTTTGTATTGCCATGTAAGCACAAAAATTTTCAAAATATTATTGTTGCTTCTTCTGCCCCAACTACAAAGTATGGAAATATGTATTTCCGTATTGGAAATTACTACTGGTCTATTTACCTTGGCAACCTGCTTCTATTAATGTTCGGCTTTTCACTGGAACTTGTCAAGCTTTAAAATATTGTGATAATTTTCCGATGTTATACCATCGGGTGCAGTAGAATTTCTCCTGGGCTGCAATTAGCCAACAGCTTATGTTAATTTTAATTAATTAACTTAGGTTGATAGTAATGCCATGTAATAAAACATTTTGCTCCATGTGAAACTTGTCCATCACATTTGTTTGTGACCTAAGTTAGTAATTATGTGTGCTTAAGTCAGTGGTAAATGGAAATAAAATGATGCGTCAAAGCCAAAATGAGGTAATTTATGTCAACTCAGTTGGTTGATAGTGTTATAAAGGTAAAAGACACTAGAGTGCTGGTTAGAAACTGGTCATTATTTTGTAATCCAAGGAATCTCTCATGATGCACATTCAGTACTAATCAAGACACCATTTTCTTGTGTGAAAAGACTGTCTTGGAGCACAATAAATCTAACTTAAACTCCAACTAATGTACAGGGTTCAGGAAGAAGGTTGACATTTGAATTAAGATGAAATTGCTGTAGTTTGGGTCTCCCTCAGCCTTTAAGATCTAAGTGATCAGCAAAAGTGAACATCAAGATTGTGACTAATCGTTGAATTAATTACAAAAGTAAATTGTTCAGGGGATTAGCTTTAATACCAATGCCTTACAGTGCAGTATGGAACCAGAAGATATATTTGCTTGTACAATATTTACAAAACATGCTGCTCTTCCATTCCAGGTGTGTTTTGGAAACAGGGGTCTTGGCTTCCACTGCTGTTTCATCTCACCCCACTAATAATTTTGAGAATTGCTTTTTACCTCAGAACCTGAATTTTAATTTAAAGATTAACTTCCTTCTGCTTTCTTTCAGTTTGACACTTGTATTTTTCAACATTGCCTTTGGTACTAGTATAAAAAGTAATTTGTTTTCTGTATTTTTGCAACTTAAACCAAACTAACTAATTAGGTAAATGTTCAACTATTCTGACTTGCTTTTAATGTGCAGGTTTCCAAGACTTAGAAAACCCAACAACCTCAGCAAATGAAAGCAAGAACACAAACAAATTCCCCCTGTGGATATCTGCATTTTTTTTTTTCCTCTAAATGATTCAGCTTTACTTTTCTCTTGATGGAAAAAAGGACTGATTAAAGAAACTGATGATGTTACTCAGACCACCTCTTCAGGCAGCATGACAAGGCCAGTCATAGTACAGCATTGTTATTTGAGTGACTTCCACTGGACCTTCTCACAAAGAAAAATAACAGTTTTTTACTCAAACTTGTATCCGATTGTTGTGGTCCTTCTCCCACATAAGTCTTCTTGAGCAGATGTCAACATGTAAAAGTGTCTTTGATCAAAGGCCAGTTCATTTCAATATAGCAAGTATTAATTCCCCTCATATTAGAAAAAAGCTGCTAGCTGAAATTCAGATGTACTGTCATGGACATTTTATGTCCGGTCCTGGAGAGAGCATAGGAAGCCAATGACAGCAAATAATGTAACTATCATCATCTTAATATGTTAGAATCACAGAAAGATGTCTTTTTATTTATACTTTGTCAAATTTTTTTTTTTTTGTTTTGAATCAGTGCTTAAAATTTTCCCTGATGTGAAACTGTGTGGCTCTCTGAGGGTTTGAATCATTTAATGCTTTCTGAATAGAATTGAATTCTAAAAAAAAAATGCTATTTGGGAAAACAAACAAACAAACAAAAAACAAAACAAAACAACAACAAACAAAACTCAAACATTTAATCTAGAAAATGTAATTTTTAATTTTTGCTTTTTTTTCACATTAAATAAATTGATCTTTTCCAAGAGTGGATAAACTCTTAATAAATCTCCCTTCTTAAGATAAAATATTTCTTGAATTTTTTTCCTTAAAGAAAGAGCCTTTAACTGTACAGCTTTTTCATTTCAATAATTTCAGCAAGTTGATATACTCTTACATACCAAACAAATTCAAAATGAATTCTTGTCTTGTGATTGCCAAATAGAGAAATAGCAATTTGGGACTTAGATTTTTTTGTTTGGTTGGTTGGTTGCTTATTATTATCATTTCATTATCCTGATATTTAGAAGCTGCATTTCTTACTGGAAAATCATTCAAATGGAAAATTCTTGCTGGACTCTGCTTCTTGCAGATTGGGAAACACGTATAAACTGGTGCTGCAGAATGGAAACCTGCAGCGTGGGATCTCTTGAGTAGGTCTTATAAGAAGAGCTATGACTGATTATTATGCTAATATTAACTTCCAATTGTTAATGAACCTTTCATTTTGAAGGATCCCCTAACACTTTACAGACCACAGAGATCTCTCCCGCTCCCACTGAAACGCGGCCAGCCCTCCTGGCCATTCTTTGGGACTTGGTGTTACTCAATGGTAGAAAATAACCTCTGCCCACCACTACACCGGGAATGTTTAGAAACGCAAAAAGTAATTATGAAGTTGGACTGCAGCCAAGGCACCGGTTCTGACGCTCTTGTTCTCATGAGCAAAAACTCCTACGGTGTCTTGAAGTGGCCGCAAGTCGGAGCGCGGGGCTGGGGTTGGATCAGAAGCAGGGAGACACTGGCAGCACTCGGCTTCTCAGGGACAGCAGGAGCTGCTGCTTCCCTGCTGGGTGCCTCCTCACAGCCCTAGCCCTCTGAGACTTTCACACTGCAAACTGGGCTGATGGACCCCTGACCACCTGATAAAACCGCCTATGGTTACAGAGAGATGTGTGGATGACCACCATATTAAGCTTCAGTTAGGCATGTGCACAGAAAACACTGATCTTTCAAGCATGTCCTTCAGTTTGGGATGTTGATGGTGTTTTCCTGTGCTGTTTTGAAATTTGGTGTTTTGTTTTTTTTTTTTAATTTTTTTTTTTACATGCATACTGGAAGTTTACCTCAAATATGTATGTATTTCCCTCTACCAAATATTTCAAACTGTATGCGGAACACAGCTGCATTCCTCCCATTCCTAATGGCATATTTTATGAAAAACTGTCAAACAAACTGATGCTCTTAACTTTCAAAAGATTCAGTTTCTAATCATCTAACTGAGGTAATAAAAGGAGCCAAGATTTCATAGCAAGGTACATTCCCCCTAATTGATACTAATTTAAATTAACTTGTGTTTACTGTAAGTGTTCTTGCTGCATGAATTGTGCTTCTGCTATAGAGGCAGCAATGGTTTTAGTGACAAAAGGAAATGCTGCCTTTTTGGTACTTTTATTTGGAGTTTCAAGTCCATAAAAGTGACTTTATAAATTCAAAAATAAATCCATCAATTTCTATGAATGACTATAGTTAATGAGCATGCAGAAGTTGTTCTGGAATTAAAGAGGCATTATTGCTTTGTTTTAAAGGCCTTAAATTTAAGCTCTGTTAACAAAAAGATGTGAAGGAAGTGTCTGCATTTTAACTGATCCTGCAGAGTGCTGGAAACTTTGATGCAGTAGTGTAATGCTAGGTGTCTTCGGCACTTAAAGGACTACTTTCAGGGTCTGAGTAGGACCAAACACTGTGGGTACAAAGGCAGAAGGACTGACATCTGACCTGGGCTGATGGGCTGTGCTATCTTCTTTGGGCACTGATTTGGTAGAGTGCTTAAACATCTGTTTAATTTTCACCAGACAAGGAGATCTAGTAGACTATTTACACGTCTAAAGTTTATCACCTGGCAGATCTGGGGCTTTATGGGTTCCTGGTGGGAATGTGACCTGAGTGACGACTTCAGGAAAGGGACCCAGGATTTCAGTTCAGCTCTTGGTCACAAATCAGGGCTGTTAATGGAAAATGTTGATTTAAGAAGAGGTGGGAAACAAAACTACAGTAAGACAGCGTCCAGCAAAGCAACTTATTTCAGAGCAAGACAGAAAAGATGGCAAAAGATGAGGGCCATCACCCCGTGTGCTGTAGTGCCCTGGCCGGATCCTTGCCAACTGTAGATCTTTTCTCTCCAGGGGCTGGTCTGAACCTCCGCAAGACCTCTGCCTGACCCCAGCCCCATGTCACGGCACCGCACGGCTGCCTTGACAGCATTGCAGCTTTCTGGCTTATTTTAAGTCCTGTTGGAATCTCCCCCATCCTTTAGCAAACCAGGGCAGGCTGACCTCTAAGCCACATAAGCTGAGCACAAGTTAAAGAAAAAGCCCAGAATTTCTCCTTCCTGAATCGCGCCGCTGCCAATGAGCTTTAATGTTTAATTGGATGACCAGGTTTTAAAAAGCACATTCTTTTAACCCAGCCGGGGACTCTGCCTGCCCCAACCCCTGCCCACCAGCAGCCTCACTCCAGTTATCAAAGTGTCATTAGCAGAGACAGCTGCCTGTAAACAACAGGAATGTCAACACAACCGTCTCGGTCAACAGGAATTTAACTTTAATCTGTTCATTACTTAAAGATACATCATCCCCTCTCGGCGCTGTTATCTGCATCACTTTCAGACAAAGGCGGAGAACAAATTGACAGCAGGAGGGGGGGGGACACAGCACTGCCCCCTTGGGTCCTGCCTCATCCAGGCCGGTTCTGGTCCTGATTTCCAGCTTCCCCCATGCATGTATATATACTTCACTTTCTGGCTTGCGGGTGAGGGGGGTCAGGAGTTCCTTGTTTAGCTGGAAACAGATACTACATATTTATAAATGTAAACTTGGCGGGCTGCCAGGCTCCTGCATTTAAGTGATTAACAAATGTTTCCCTTCAAGTGGACACCTCTTGCTCTAAATATATTTGACAAGAATGTAAAGAGTCAACTGGAGGGTAGAAAGGGCATACCGCAAGCATTTGCAGCAGAGACTGCCAGGAGGAGGAGGAGGAGGAGGAGGAGGAGGAGGCCGGGGCTCCTCTGGCCGGCGTTTGCCGGGTGCCAGCTGAGTTCGCGGTGCAGGCGGGCAGGCTGCCAGCGCGCCGCGGCCTCCCTGCTGTTTAACGACAATGGATTTACTGCTTCTCTGCATATTGGTGTTATTTTGTGTAAACAAGGTTAACGCTCCTTTTAAATTAAATATACCACCTGGTGACTGAACGCCTGACCTTGGCAGCCGTCTTTCACCTGGGCTCCAAAAAGGGTGGATACCCCAGCTGTGCTGCCGGCCCTTCCCACCCGCTCTGTTCCTAATGCCTTGTCCCCTAAAGGAGGGAGGTCTGTGCAGTGCAGTGCACTTTTGAGGCTGATCCCACCTCCAGATGCATAGGACATCCAGGAATAGGAAGCTGTTACTTATGGTTAAGGTTATTCTTGCCTAACCTGCTTAGTGCGTTATTCTCACCTACTCTGGACCTGTAATTTCCCTCCTGCTTTCCCCCTGAATAGTTTTCTTAACCAAAATGCATTTGATCTTCCTGGATTCCTCTTTTGTCCTCAGCCAGAAGAGACGTTTTTGACCCCAGTCCACTCTTCCCCTTCAAGGTGGGGTGGGCAGACACAAGAAGCTCTCCCTCTTCCCTTCCCAAATGGCAATCTGGAAAAGCAAAGCATTCTTACTTTTGCCAAGCATAGCTCAGCTTTTTTTTTGCTTCTAAAGTGTCCTCTGCCACACAGATGCAACTGAAATGTTTCAAGAGCAGCTGATTCTGCCACCTCAGAAAAGTGCAGGTGCCTCTCCGTTAAGGGTGAAGTGATTCATCATTGTGTGTTAACATGAAAAATCTGTACTGGGAAGAAGATCTGAGTTTTTTATATTGGAATTAAGAGTCTAGAGCTCAATAACAGCAATCTGGTTTAGAAAACCCTCTTAAGACCTCTGTATACAGATTCTGTGGAAAACTGCTAGGGTGTTGCTATGTCCCCAAATGGGACCACCAAATCTCTGGTTCAAGGTGATTCCTGGGTGCATCCATGGAGACTTCCTGGCAGGATTTCTGCATCATTTTCTATTAGAGTAGTTCATCTCTCATAGTGTAATTTAGTGTCAGCATCTCCCTTTCAGCTCTCCAGTTTAAACGGAGATATGCAGATTTTTCTTCTCATGGATGACATCTCTTCCTAGCTGTGGGTAGATCAGTCCATACTTACTCTTCCCACAAATCCCTGGAGCGTGCCCACTCCTGTCTGAGTTTTTTGTTAAGTGTTGGATCATGGTGGTATCCTTTGGCAACAAAATCACCTAACTATTTGAATAAAATGTACTCCTCTTTATTTATTTTATCTCTGCTGCTTTCAGTTGTATTGGCTCTTCCCTACTTATGCTATGAGAAAAGTGGAGTTGAAGAGTATTCTATTTTTTCCCTGGAAACTTTAATAATTTTAAACAAACTTTTAAATATCCAGATAAGACCACTCGGTTGGCTAATGAAAATAGAGATGATGGGAAGTCATCTGAGAGACTTTATTTAGACTAATAGTGATAAGCCTTGTTTTTAAAAAGAAAGTCCAGACAGATAGGTACAAAATATGTGAAAAAATATGCTATAAATATGTATTCTAAATACAGACTTTCTTCAGATTTTTTTTTTTTTGGAAAGAATTCTCCTTTTCAGCAGCTGAGACAGAGCACGTTTTCTGTTTTACAGAAAAAATGCCGCACATTTAGTGGTGAATGCTTCAAGTTTTAGTCCATGGATGTTGCTCTGCTTGTAGGCAGTGTGCCTGTTACTAGTCAAAAGGTTATTTCAGTACTAGGAGAAGTGATAGAGTTTTAAGTGAGGAACAAAAAGCAGAGTTTTTCAGAGGGCTGTCATGTTGTACAGAAAAGGCTAGTCTAATTAAACTATCATTGCAAAGTCCCCAGAGTCCCTAGACTCTTCTTTTGCTCTTAGCTGGAGTTTGGATTCGGTACTCCAAGAAATGCAGTCTCTGTGTTTCAAGGCTTGGTCTTACAAAGAGCCCCTTGTTATCTGCAAGAGTGCGGTAGTGTCAGTCCTGCCTGGACCACACAGTGACTGAGCTGGGGTCTCTGGGTGATAACTTAAACCCATGTACTCCCTCCTGTCTGAATTCTCTTGGACTTCTCCCTCCATAGTCTTACAGAGCAGAACTGCTTTTATTGAAGTCTTCTGATGTCCTTTGCCTGCTTCCAGAAGCTGTTCACTAAAGAACTCTCCTTCTGTTTCTCCAAAAGCTGGAACTGAAAATGGTTCTGCCATCAAGTGTCAGCACTGTTGTAGGAACAAGAAAACATTAAGATCATACTGAATTCAGCCAGGTACAATAACAAATGCTGGAACCTTCAGAAAAATGCTGGTGTCAGTCAGTTTTGGAGTAACTTGTCTTTATGACAAGTTTTTCCTGTAGGTCTGTCACTTTGTGTTAGGTTTACAATGGGTGCACCTGAACTGATACACACATGAAAGTTTAGGTATCCTGGGCTTCTTAGGGTACAAACCAGACATTGAACAGAATACAAGTCTTGTAGGTGTGACAAGGAGCACTGCTACTTGACAATGTGATATTATAAATTATAAAACATCATTATAGAAAAACTCATTATATATTATATATTATATAAAAACTCATTATAAAACATCAGAGAAGTAAATAATTGGAAAAAAAAAAGTTATTTAAATTAGTAAACAGAGCTGGCACACGAACAAATGGGATAAACTGATTGTGAATAAATCTAAGTTACAAATTAGAAGAAGATTTCTAGTCAATGGAAGACTGACACTTGAATAGCCTTCTAATAGGCACAGTTAAGGCAAATAATGAAACTAGTTTTAACTTGGAGTTCAATGCATTTATAAATGGGATTATACAATGTAGTGGCATAACGGAGAACTGGGTTAACTGACCTTGGAAGTTCTTTTCAGTCTTATGCTACATTCTTTCTCCTATTAATTGTGTGGCATTAACCTTCAACAGGATCTTCTTTTTTTTTTTCAGCTTTCATTTCTAACTTATCCCAACTTCACAAAATGGCCTGAAATAATTTTTCATTTCTGGCATGGAATTTATTATTATTATTATTATTATTATTATTATTATTATTATTATTATTATTATTATTATTATTATATAATAATAATAATAATAATAATAATAATAATAATAATAATAATAATAATAATAATAATAATAATAATAATTTTCCCCTCAAAACAAACAAACAAAATCTTTAGAGTGAAATGGTCAAGGAATGTTGCAGAAAAAAATTGTTGTTCTGCTCATGCATTATAGACCAGTTTCATGGAAAAGATTTAGTGTTTCCATCTCTGGAGGGTGGGAATGAAACTTGGCAGGGTGGTTCTCTTTGTGCAATTTGCTGCCCTATGGAAAATTTGCCCCAGTTTTCATCCAGTTTCTAAGCTTCTAGGAAAAAAAAAAAAAAAAAAAGGTCATGCATGGTCGGAAGAAACTTGCTGGAGCTTGGTAGCCTCATTTTCTGAAAGTGCATGCACTGAACATGTGCCAGCTCTGGTATGTATAACCAGATTGCATATGTACTCTGACCAAGGAGAGCGTGAGCCTGTTCGTGTCTGGGATAGGAGAGTCTGAGCTTGACTTCAGCTGAACATTACTCCTCCCCTCTGCTGAGAGAGGCTGTGATGCCAGAACTGAGAGCAGAGATAATTTCCTTGTGGCTTAATTCGTCCCAGCTGGAGCTCATGCTGTGTGGAGGACAATGAGGAATGGACACCCATAATTTTGACATTTCCTAAATTTTATTGTGGAACCATCAGGAGTGAGCCAGGAAGGGACCTCAGGAGATTATCTAGTCCTTTTCTATGCTAGGGTAGGATAAGCAATGGTTTGGGCAGTGCTTGCCTGTGCTTCTTTGTCTTAGCAGCCTCTAGGGTTGCAGGTCCTTAAGTGGTCTATCCTAACACACAATAGTATTTAAATTCCTAAAATGTTCATTTATATATACCTTAAATCTTGTTAGCCAGAGTGGGCTTGTAGAAGAGGTTATCATTTTCATCCTTACTTTTAGTTTTGTATTTTTGAAGAATGCTACCATTTCTTTCCTCCTCCTCTTATTGAGACTTGAGCAAAATTAAATCCTCAGTTTTTCCATGTTGGTCATGTTTCCTGGACTTCTCCTCTCTGCTGTTGCTGTCCAGGGGACCAGCATACCTGTTTGGTACAAACCTTTCTTACATTACAGTACAAAAGTGAGACACCATTCCCACTTCTGGTACCATGCCAGTGTTAAGTGGAGCTGAGGAGAATCATCAGGTGTTCTACAGGTTGCACATTATTCCAGTAGGACATTTACTTTTTATTTATTTATTTTTCAGTATCCTAACATAGTCGATTGAAACATAATTCATTATCAGCTATGTCTCCTAGATCATCTTTCACAGAAATGCTACCCATTTTACCTGCAGGTTGTAGCACTTTAAAATAACCCCTGTTGAACTACATGTTAGTTTATTTAAGACCATTCCTCCAATTAACCAAGATCATTTTGTCTTTATGCTGCTCTTAAATCTGTCTGAAAATCCCGCTGTTTGATATCCTCTCCTGGTTGGATAACTGTATTATCTCTTCCATTAGAAAGTTATTTGTGAAGTTTTGGGGACCTAACTTGGCAAGCTTTATGAACACAACATAAAATTGTGAAAGATTTGTTGAGATTTGTAAACAAGCTAATAAATACAGTCACTCATGTCCCTGATGTTGGAAACTTATAAACACTCTCTCACACACAGACACGTACACACAGTGCTTCTTGGCAAAAGGATGGCAAAGCGACTTTTAAGTATACACACAGAGTATGTTGGAATCAGGGCAGCGCTGCTCTCATTCAGCTTTTCTTATCTTCTGTGCTGTTCTGCAGTGGAATAATGCCAGTTAACAAGGCTTGGGAAAACAAGAAAACTTGAATAAAATGTAGTGGGTCTGTGGGGATTTCTCCTCATGTATTGTGTTCCAGTTTCACTCCCTCTTCCTCTTCCCTTGCTTTTTCTTGCCTTGTATTACTTCATGTGTGTGTATCTGTATGTGTGTGTCCATGCCAGCTAGATGCCAGCAGAAACCAAATAAAAAAATAATTGTTAATTTGATCATTCTTTCTGTCTGTGTTCCTCTCTGAAGTTCCTATTGTTTCTGATAATTCTGTTGCCGTGAGGGCTGGATTTTTGCCAGCTGGGTGCCAAAAGCCAGTGAAAATAAATAGATACATACTAGGGATTGTGGAGATTAAAATACCTACCGTTCTGAATTACCCAGGGGTAATTTAGAAATACCAGTTTGTTAAAGGTACCTGATCCACTTTTGTTACCCACAAGATTACTTATGAATGAACCAAAGGAGAGAGATTTTTTAAATCCTTGATTAATAGTATATGCCTATCTCTTTTCTGAAAATATGAATGTAGTGAAAAACAGATATTTTCAGTGACTCACAAAGAGAAATGGAAAATCAGTAGTAGGGCAATATATACCTCTGTTTTTGAAAACTGGTTAGCTTTCTTAAAAAGAGAAAAAGAGGAGAGGAGAGGAGAGGAGAGGAGAGGAGAGGAGAGGAGAGGAGAGGAGAGGAGAGGAGAGGAGAGGAGAGGAGAGGAGAGGAGAGGAGAGTTGAGGAGAGGAGAGGAGAGGAGAGGAGAGGAGAGGAGAGGAGAGGAGAGGAGAGGAGAGGAGAGGAGAGGAGAGGAGAGGAGAGGAGAGGAGAGGAGAGGAGAGGAGAGGAGAGGAGAGGAGAGGAGAGGAGAGGAGAGGAGAGGAGAGGAAAGGAAAGGAAAGGAAAGGAAAGGAAAGGAAAGGAAAGGAAAGGAAAGGAAAGGAAAGGAAAGGAAAGGAAAGGAAAGGAAAGGAAAGGAAAGGAAAGGAAAGGAAAGGAAAGGAAAGGAAAGGAAAGGAAAGGAAAGGAAAGGAAAGGAAAGGAAAGGAAAGGAAAGGAAAGGAAAGGAAAGGAAAGGAAAGGAAAGGGCAATTTTCCCCTTGAAGTTGGACTATACAATCTCACCTTGTACATGCTCATTAACAGGTTGACCACTTGTCTCAATAAGACCAGTCTATACCAGTGAATAAACATTTCCCTCTTTTCCATATCCCTGGGCAAAACCAAAGTTCTGGAGCTAAGATTTTGTACTTAACTATAAGATAGTTAAGTGGATTTTTCTTTAATAAGATTAAACAGAGCATGTATTTATCTGATCCAGGTAATGTGAAGTGAGAAGACAAAAGAAATAACTACAGGGAAAAGGATCAGTTTAAGGAAAAGAATAAACAGAGACAGGAGTTTAACTTTTTTGGTACTGTTGTGGTATATTAATCTCTGTCTCAAACATGCTGATAATTTGTGGAAAAAAAATCAGTTTATTGCTGAGATCTTCCAAAGGCAATAAGATACAAAAAATATTGCTAAGAAGCACAATGAAAGACTACAGTGCTATATCTACTGCTTCATTATAAGGCAAACTCTGTTTGTCTTGACAGCAATTACAGTAATCAAGTTTAAGTAATTTAAAGTTCCCATCTTTCAGTAACTGCTTTTTTTTTTTTAATCAGCAGATGAACGAAGTCAGAGTATTTTGCCTAGGCTTTCAGTATAAACAGGTGTTTTGGACTAAAATTAAAATATGTATTGACAACAAAAGGAGTAGACTTCTGGGAAATATGTTTATTCCCTGTATATGAACAAAAGTTGTGGAAACATCCATTGCTAGATGTTGCCACAGCACTACAGAAAGAGGCATACAGCATCATTTTGTCTGGGCAAGAGATGGCCTTCATGACTGATTGGGTTTTTAATTTCTTAGTTCTATCACTCCTTTCTCCACTGCCTATTAGAACAATCCTTTCAAATATTTCTCCTGGAGAAAAATATCGCCAAGACAAATCAGCCTTGTGAAGAGTAATGGCTACCCTAATCAGATTCTCTTTTGTGTTTCTTACAAGGGCCACAGGTTCCCAAGGATTATATGACAACAGCAGAATAGCAGAACAATGGGCAAGTTTAAGATCAGATGCTTCCTCTATTGTTTCCAAAGCAAACAGTTCCAGGAAGCATGCTGTTCCCTGCATTAGAGCTCTGTAGAAAGACCTTATTACACTAAGTATACTACAGAAGATACAGAAGCAGATCAATATGTGGCTAAGTGTTTTAGCCTTACTTTTATTATGTTTGACAGTGATGACAACATTGTATGTATGTCCCATATAAGATGACTAATGTGTGTACATGTGTGAACCCCTGGCACAAACAAGTTTTCCCATAAACTTTTAGGGAAGAGCAAACTCCCTGAGAGCAGATCAGGATATGGATTGAATATTAAAAAAATAAAAAATAAAAATAATAAAAAAAAAGAATCAAACAAAACACAAAGTACTTTCAAGTCTTATGGGAAGCTACAATGGCACCAATGTCTGAAAACATCTTTCACAAGTGGTTTCAATCCAGAATGATTTCCAGGAAATGCTTGTCTTGAGTTGTGCTACAAAATGTGTCATCAGGATGTTTCTGTGTTCCTGACCCAAAGTAGGGCGAAGAACACTGCAAGGCAACGTGAAAAATTAAGGAAATGAGACAAGAACTTTTTATGTGAGTAGACCGTTTTCCCATGGGAGAAGATTCCCTCCAACACACCAGAAGTGAACCAACCAAACATAAGCCATTTTTCTGTAGATAGCTCAGTCTCTGTAGTAGGCCAGCAGCCAGATGAGGGGTTTTAAAGAAGAGTTATGGTAGTTATAAAGAGGGAAAAAATTTGCAAACACTGATAATAATACTCCTACACAGGAGGGTTTGAGCCAGTCACACTACTCCCCCCCTTTTCCAGTGAGATTCAGAGTTACATAGGAACAGGAGACTGTTTTGGCTGGGATTAGATAGCACAGATGGTACCAAAATGTGTAACACCTACCACAAGTTCTTTAGTTTCATATCATCTGCACAACAGTTCTTCTTGGCCTTTTAACAGTTCATTGAATGGAGGGAGAAGAGAAAAAGACATGGGACAATTGCTGGAAATGTGCAGCAAGTGCTGTTTTATTTTAACTCTCGGGGAATCCATATAGAAGCATGTAGATAAGTTCATATAAAATCTTGCATATATCTTCTGTGAGATGGTGTGAAACTTCTCTTGGCTCTTCTCTTTCAAGAATCCCCAAAACTTGGCAAGTAAATCTCACAACACATTTGAGAATTACATCAGTAATCATTTTGCAGATACATACAATGAGCTACAGGAATTTTAACCAGTTTTCCCAGAACCACCAGAGGAGTTTGTAGCATAGGCGGCTCTTATCTCCATGGAGCTTCTTAGGAATCCCATGGACTTTGTTTTTCTACCCTGACATACATAGCACCAGCCTTTGGTTTTCTTCTCTGACTTTGTAGGTCTTCTACATGATTTACAATAAAAAGCTCTCTTCCTGTCCTAATTTTTCAAATGCATGCTATTGCAGCAATTTATCTACAGCTTCTGATTCCAGGAATATTTTACTGCCGATTCTGGTGTCCTGCTTTATTCAATCTCTCTAGTTGTTACCTGCCCCTACAAAAGAGTCTCATTTTCTGTGATTTTAATAGGTTTTCCAGGGGTCCAGAAGAAAGAGAATAGAAAATATAACTCTTTCTTAGAGAGAGAAATACAAAAATTTCTAAACACAGGCACTGAGGTGCCAGTGTGATGGGCATACTGGAAATAATGAGACTTTCAGGTTGAGATTTTCTAGGTTGCCTATTTAATTGCAGTACCTACTCAACACTCCTAGATAGTTTTGAAAGATTCACTGTAATGTTATTTGATTTAACAATTAGGCTGAAAGCATGGAGCGTTCCCTGAGAACTAACTAGGAAGAGCTGATGGCCTAAATCCTCTATCTTTTGAATACCGAAGCACACAATTTAAAAGCATTTGAGATTTTTTCCCTAACTAATGAGAGACCTTTAGCTATGCAGAGTAAAGGAAGGAACTGGGTCTCCAGATTAAATGGAGAACTCTCTGCCTTAGGACTTCTAAGATGGCTAATGCTCAGGGAAGGATTCCTCTCACCACATTTGCAGTGAACTCCCTGTTGAGATACACAATGAGCAACACAAATGTCATTGCATTGACTTCAGTATAGCTCACTGCAGAAGGACGTGGGCTGCTGGCTTGTTCTCATGCATACTTCTGAGGAACTTACATTTAGGATAATGATGAAACTTTAGTCAGAGGGTTCAGTTTGAAAATGTACCTGTGCAAAAGAAATTCACAATTTTAAAGGTGTCAGGAATAGAAAGCGGAACAGGGAGGCAGATGCAAGGTGTAATTCAAAGTCATTATACCACTTGCTGTAAATATTGTTTTCATAAAGCCAGCCTACTCATATTCTCAGATAACCCATCCTATTATTCTGGCAGCTACAGGACTCCTGAATCACACCTACTTGAACCTGAGGGATTAGAGGTTTTGCTCTTTAAATAGCATAGGTGCTGGGCTGACCACATTTTTCAGACCTCTTTGGAGAAGCAGAATTGATTTTTTTTTCCCCACTAAACAAAAAAATCATTCAGGGCCCAAAATAGACATAAGCGAGCCTCCTCCTTTTGTAATTGTGTTTTTGAAAATCAGACACGTAAAATCTTTTGTAGCTGTGGGCTCGAAACCTCTTTTGTGGAAACACTGGCGCACTGTAATTGGTTGAGTACTGCTATCCAGCCTGAGAGGGTGACCTTTCACACTCTGCCCTAAAAGAACACTATAGAAAGAGAGGTGGCGTAATCTGGGTTAAAGGCTTCTTACTAACATGTTGAGAGCTTGTTTCACACACACACAAACAGTTGCACGAAAGCCCCAGCCTGATGATAACTTAGCACTTTAGCATGGTGCTCTTGAGACAGCCCTCTTCTGAGAGAATAAAGAAGGGCCCCTTAGTTGAAATGCAGGACTGGAGCTCTTCATAACCACCGGGCAACTGTTACGAGGGAAAAAGAAAGTTAAAAGAGATTGAGAACAAAAGGGGCTATCCTTGTTACAAGGCTATGGTTCTAGACCTGAAAAACTCCTCTCCCCTAATCTTTTTATTATTTTTCTCGGTATAGCCCCAGGTTTTGACAGTGAAATCTCTTGTCTTTCTGGGCAAGCATATTCATCACCCTTTAAAAAATGTCTGTGGATCTGCTTTTTTTCATGAGCTCTTCAGGCATGGAGAAAGAGGAAGAAAGAAGGTGAATATTCCTTATTTGGTTAAGAAATGAAAAGAAGGATGGGATATTTCTAAAGCTGGGGAATGAGAGCCAAGATGTAGCTTAAACAGTATAAGGACTAAAAAATACTGTGCCATTATACTTAGCACATAGGAACAGGTGAAGATGTGCTTGCTTAGGTGGTGTGCAGACTTAAGACTTTTACATTTGATTTCGGAGGGACTGAAACCAACTATTCCAAGTCACCAGCACAGGCAAAGGTCCTGGGTGCCTCCTGTGCAGTGAGATCCCTCAGCTTGCAGAGCCCCCCTGGGGCTAGCCACGTACCGCGGGCTAGTGGGTAATGGTGACGCTTCTAGCACATCAGTGGTCCCCTCGCCTCTCCTTTTTTTAATGCTTTCTTCATCACTGATGAATATTTGTAACGGTTTATATGTATTTAGAGACATACAGGGAAGGGCATTTAACCCTGCAAATTTGTCAAGTTTTATTATGATACCTGAGGTTGTTCTTTCCCCTGTTGTTTTGCTGTTTGCTTGCTTACAGTTTCCCAATTATACGCCTTCCTGTGGCACAACTATCTCCTGCAGCTTATGTCTTTACATGTTATTTTTCCATCTTTTTCCTCCTCTAGGTTTTCTGTTCTTTATGTCCTGGCTTTCTTTCTTACAAATTCCCACATATTCAGCACAGTCACTCTATTGTTCCAAATTATTCCTGTATTAATATTGGATATATAGATTATGTTAATAAATTGTTACACACTCTCAGTGATATCAGTTAGAGAAAATAAAGGATATTTAGAAACTACCTTACTGCAGCTTCCTATCTAGTTATATCCCATATGATTTGCACAAGATAAAATGAGATAATAAATTTCTATATTTATCACAATATTATATTCTCTCATAAAGGATTTTCTTCTGATTAACAGTTAATAGGACCAGGGAGCACCAAAGCTGAAAGTCTAGTTTGACTGTGGAACTTATGGACCATAATAATCCTCCTTAAGTTCATGATATTGCATGTTAGGAAGTGCAAAGTGCCTGTGTTCTTTCTTTAGCATTTCTCTTTTTTTCGTTCCCTGCAGCAGAATTAAACTCTTTTAGCTGTGTCTACTTTTTTGATGCTGGTGACTCATGTCTCCAGTCTTCTTAATTCCCATTTTGACACTTTTTACTTCAAAATCTTTCAGAACCAGCAACTAAATTTACAACTGTCTCCTTCAGAGAGGAGCCACAGAGCTATAGTGAAGATTGCAACCACCAAATCATTTTGCTTTATCTTGGAAGGCCCCAGTGGTTGTCATCCAGGCTGGTGGACCTGCTCTGAAGAGGACCAACAGGACAACTGGCTTCTCAGAATCACAAAGTCTGATTCTAAACAAAGCAAATTCAACAGTGCTGAAGTTGAGTTTCTTGTGAGTTAAAACTTGACCTTTTTGCCTTTGGAGACTGAGGTTCAAGTTCCATTAATTTCCAGGGAAGAATATGTTTGATGAGTTCATCACAGCCTGTGGTGGGGATATTTTGTCCCAGCATGAAATCGCTGCACAATGCAGTGTGATTGGCAGCTGCTTCCTGAGGACGGCCTATGGCTGGGGCAGGGAAGGTTGCAGCTGCTAGTGCTGGAGAGTCATTGGCAGTCTGTGATGGGAAGGTGTCCACAATGTCCCTGTTAACCACATGGAACACTGGCTAGCCTTCCACATCCTTTGCTTTGGGGAACACCCAATTTTTTGCCTCACACCTACATTTATGGAAATAAATTGCTTCACTCTTGACAGATAAACTAGCTCACTTATAGGAGCAATTTGGTATCTGAAATATATTTATAGATGCATCCAAACAAAATGTTTGAAGGAAAGATGCACAGAGAAATGCAATCATTAAATATAAAAGAAAAAAAGGATCAGGAAACTGCAAATTTTATTTCTAAACCCTTCCACCAGGAAAGGTTACAGAATTTAGGAAAATGAGCTGCAGCTGACATGCCTGACAAATAACTCTCATGGAATCTATAAAGTGAGTTTATTTGTGCCATCTTTTACAGGAAGGGCTGTGTGTGAGTTCTGTAGCATTGCCACTGGGGTTGCTGAAACACCCAGCCGGTGATCAACATTTTGGATGCTCATGAATAACCGGAATATGAGCACCTTAAGCACAAATTCAACAAAGGTTTTTTCAAGTTCATCATCACATATGAGATTGCATCATTCATAGTGGCATTTATAGCCATCAGTACTATACAACCCATGGTAACAGATGACATTGCACGCTGAAAGAGGCCGTGAAAGGTCTTTCATACTGTTTCCTGCTCCTAATGACAGCTTTTACTGCCAGTTAGGACAGAATCCAAACACATGAAGTCATGATAGCTGTAGGTGTTGATTTGGATATGAAAAGTATAACCTAGCTTATGCAGCAGTGATTAACAAAGAATTTTTTTTTTCGGTGCATGGACTATTTGCACAATACTAGGGAAAACTACAAGAGAGAATGGGCATGAGATAGGATGTTGCCCTGTTACCAACAATTTGATGTGCAAAAGTGTTTTGTGTTGAAGATGTGTTTAGACACCCACACACATAATCGTTTGGACATCATGCCCTTAGAGTTGATCCCAATTTACCATAGGAGAGTGTACATGTCTGTGGGACCTACAGATAATTTTCTAGGCTGGATGAAAGTGACATTTATCTCTCTTCTTATATGTGCTTTTGTTTGTGTGTCTATATTTCACATGTGTAATTTCATGTTTAGCCAAAACTTCCATGCCTATAGAAAACTCATCTACATTTTATACTTTTTGTTCATGAATTCATTCAGGAGTTTTATAAATAGTGATAATTTTAAAAAATAATACATCTGAAAGGCAGTAGCACTTTACGTATGAATGATCCTTTTCTCTTTTTCTTTTCCCTTGTTTGGGTATGCTTTCCTAAACACTTTTACCAAACCATGGCATTAACAGTACAAAAGTGAACATATACATATCCACGATATATGGTTACATCTTTTCCAGCCTATTGCTAACTGGAGGCCTTTAACAGTACTGAAACATGATCTCTGCAGGGCAAACCTCTTGGTCAGTGCTGGCTGGGTCCTGCATTGCCTGCGGGTCTGCTGCTCCCCAGCCCAGCCTGGTGTTGATGGCTCGTGGCAGGGCGGTCTCACATTCCTGCTCGGAGTATAATGTGTGTGTGTGTGCATGCACGCGCGCGTGTGCAATAAGTAATATAGGGTAATCCCCTTCTGATGACAGAAGCTTCAAGTGGTTACAAGCAGCAGAGCTGCTTTCAGCTGCCTGAGGTAACTGTCTATAAGGTGCAAGGTAAAGAAATAATTAATTACCCTTACCGGGTAAAATGGGGGAAATGATATATGATAGTGTGCTTTTATTGCAAGTGCTTTGATTCAATGAGAGGCAGGGTTTTTGCTGAAAGACGTGTCAAGAAGTGGAAAGTTTTTCTGCAGTCAAAGGTTGAATTTAAGTAATCATCCAGGGCAATTTTACCCATATCAGATGTTTACAACTACAATGCATGTAGTTGCAGTAGGGAGGGAATGAAGTGAAAGATGGAAACAGAAAAACAACAACAACAACAACAACAAAAACAAGCCATCCCCTACATTGTGAACATGCACTCTTGCTGAGTAACCACATTCATAACGGAGTGGGAGTGATTTGCTCTGACAACACAAGACAGCTAATTTTGCTGAATTAACAACACTACTATAAGTGGGTGGAGGGGAAGAGAAAAACATTGATTCGTTATGGACATTCTCAGGAATATTAATTACCAGGTGTACAGAAGATGTGTGGTCTACGGTATAACAAAAAGTTTGGTTGTATGTTTCTGGTTTCTTGCTTAAGCAACTAAATGTCTAGAACAAAACTCATAAAGAACAAGAAACATTTATATTTTAGAATTAAAGCAGGCTTGCACTTGTCAGTTAAAGGAAACAAGCTAGAAGATTAATCTGGATTCCTTCATCACTCTGAAGAAATGGGCATTTCACTAAGGGTCTAAATTAATGTAAACTTTTTTTTTTTTATTTCTCACTTTTCAGAAGACATGAGTCTGAGATCATTCTCCATTGCAAAGATTAATATTTTCAATGTAAACTGGAATATACCTGGAGAGCCCAGAGCTTCCAGCTGTTGTTTATGCTAATACTTAGAAAATCCCAGTGCCATTCTTTTAAAACAAAATTAATAATAATAAAAAGCCCTATTGAGTTAATTTTGTGGAATTATATTAATAAGCACAATTTGCACCATTCACGTTTACTTTGTGGTTTGTGGTGAGTTTGTAGAGGTTTTGTGAGCAAACCCAAATGTGGTGACAGCAAAACCTTTCCAAAGCACAGGCTTTTATGCTCTAAGCACAGAATTTCCTTTTGTGGTCATGTGTGACGCGGTTTTTGGATAATAAATGTCTGTAATAAGGTTTCCTTAGGTTCGCTCAAAGGGCCTATGCCTCTGTTTTTAATGGCCGCATTTGGAGGAGTTTTGGTTACATATTTCTTTTTTAAGAATTTGAGCACTTCTAACAGACAGCATTTAATTCCCCAGAGGCTGGTCCAGAGACACATTGCTCACTCACCACCTCTGACCACGGATATTAACAATATACCTCTGTATTATCTTGGCTGGCCGTGAGGACACAGCTTGATCTAGCAGAGGCACCTGAGTGAGGTGGCTGGAGGGGAGCTTGCTTCACGTGGTGCGATGGCCCATTGCACGTGCGGCAAAGCAGTGCTGAGCTTGCAAGGAAGGAGATGGAGGAGAGCAGTGCAGTGGGAGCACAGCTGCTGCTGTTCAGGCACTCTGTACCAGTAGCATGTGGACAGCAGAGGTTTTTCCAGCTTCATACTTCATAATTTCAGCCTCCTTAAATCTAAACTGGGGAGAGAAGAAATATCCCCCCTGTGACAGTCTAGAGCGTCTAACTGGATCCTATTTTTGTGGTGGAAGGGAGGGAAGAGGAAGGAACCGCATTTACTATAGAAACTGGTTTCTATTCCTACATAATAAAAAAGCAGATGAAGTCCTGATCAAAAAAAAAAAAAAAAAAGCTGAAAGAGGAACCAATATGTTGCCAAATGCAAACCTACCGAAAAACCCCAACAAAAAGCCCAACAACCGAAAAAAACATGCCTTTTGTGAGGCACTCTTTGTAGCAAATCAGTAAAAGTTGATTCCTGTAATGAATTAAAATATTCCAAAAGCTTAAAGCTTCTATCGCAGTTGACCTTTAAGGCATGTAGCAGCAAAGAAGTTAATACACTTTGCACATGTTGCAGAGCAACAGGTGGTAGAAAAACCCATGCGGGCTCCTCGCATTCCTTACTTTTCAAACTGGTGGCCCCTGGTATTCTGGGATTTACACTACCTCCCCCAGGCTCTGACTGACAAGCTAATCGGTGTGCTGGGAAGCCCTAAGCTATTGATTCCACTGTAACAGAACACCTCCCAGTCAATGAAACTGCAATGAAATGCTTCAACAACGAAGAAAGGGAGGCATTAGGCTGTTGAGCAACTGGAAGAAATTTGCTTGTAGGTAGTGCGGCAGAAATGAAAAGGCTCTCGGGGGCACAAGCTTGAAAAGCCAGGTTATTAAAAAAGCCACAAAGCTGGAGTCTGGCTGAGTGGAGAAAAATAGTTATGGCTCAGTTAGGCGTATCTAAAAGGAGGAGGGAGGGGAACGCAGCTTTCAAAATTGCGTTAATCCCCCATGTACTTAATTTCTTTTCTTTTATGGCAGCTTGTAGTATAGCAACAAGTATTCAAGCAGTTAATAATTTTAAACAGTTTAGCTTTCCGTAGGCAATATATCTTTAGCCTTAATTAAAATTTTATTTTAGTAAGGGGAAAATATTAAAATGACATTCTGATCATCCTCTAAGATGGAAAATATATGATAATATGAATATTTTATTAGACAAACTATTATTAAACAGCTGGTGCAAAATCTTAGCCACTGATTAGGTGGGGTTGTTGGAAATGCAGGTCACTATTTCTTAATAATGGCCCAACAGCCTCCTGTTGGAATAACGACCACTGACATGAGAACTGCAAACACAGAAGAATCCAATATCTCTTACCATAATCCTAATGTCTCCAGAACAGAATTACATACCCGCTGTGCCAGTCCTCTGGAAGTTTCTCATTTGGGGTTAAAAAGCATCGTTTCTATTCTTTTGGATTCTCTTATGTGGTAAAGCCTGTTTCATTTTTTTGTTTTATCACCTGATAAGGAGCTAGTCTTGACAAGCTGGCAGAATGTCGCTGCCAGCACAAAATACCCGTGTGCTCTTCGGGTACAACTCAGGTGCTGTGTCCATCCCGACCTGGATGAAGAGACATGCCCTTTGCTGTAGGATAGCTGAAGGGACAAGCATCAAAGGGTAAAACAGCTTGGCCACTTTAATTTGGGTGGGAGTCAGGGCAAGCTGTCAGAGCAAAGAGTTGAGGCTGGAATTTGCATCTGTCATTAATTCAGGAGCCTGGGTTTGCTGACCTTCAGGCAACGTCCAAGTCCTATTTGTTTACTCTGTGTTTTCCTGAGTAAGCTGTCAGGTTTTCTTTTGGAAAGTCCTCTCCCCCCCCGTGTGGGATGATGAGTACAATAAAAAATGTGTAGGCCTTGATCGCACATGAGGCAAAGCTGTTATGTGCTTAGGCAGCTGGATTAATTTTTCAATGCCAATAAAGTGGCTGACATTGTATATAAACCCTGGAAAAAGTGGCCTTTTTGGAAATTTCCTACCCCATCAATTATTGCCTGCTATAGGTTCAGGAATTTTGCCTTGAACAACAGAGATGGCTTTTCTGCATTTTTTTCTTTGTTTGTTGTTGGTGGTGGTGCCACCTATCTGAGTCTATGTATGAATGAATATAAATGTATATAAGGGTTGTCTTGCTGTAACGGACTTCTGTGTATAGAAGAGACAAGGGAGCTGAATGCTAAAAGTTAGGCTCAACTTGCTTAGCGTTTTTGCCCATCTCTCATGCTTATGAAGCCGTACTTGGTCACCTTTGCTCGCAGAAGCCTCATCGATCCTGTGATGGGCAGACCTGGATGAGCAATGTCCATCTGGCTACACAGTCATGGAAACAAGGAGAGCATCTGCAGGTTAAAACTGGAGTCAAGGTATTAGCAGAAACCCTTATAAACTTAAAATTGCAGAAACCCAACTCCTACCTGTGCTGAAACCAGTCAGAATGTGGACTCTGATTTCAGTTTGACCAGAACAGGAATAAAATGTCTCTTTTATTTAATATATTTTCTTATGATGAGTGGGATATACGCAAATTATGGATTGTTCCTAATGCTGACCCATATCCGTTTGCCTTAATTCTATTCTCATCCTTGGATGAAATTCCTTTGAGTTTGATGGACACTCACCAAAAACTTGGATTTGTGTCAGCAGTGTTAATTAATCTGAATCCAGAAATATGCAACTCAACACAGAGGAGCCCTGTTTTACATTTGTACAGCCTGGCCTAAACTCTCATGGACTTTCCAGTCATTGAAATGAAACTCTCCGGCCATGAAATGCATATGAGCAATATACAGCTCAATTGAATAGCAGGCCAACAGCTGTAGACCTAACTAATAAATTCTCTGAATACCGTGTTATCAATGTTTGGGATGTTCTTTTAGCCCCAGATATTTCTACATTTTTTTTAATCATTCATTTGTTTTGATCTGATAGTTGTTTATATTTTAGAGACTTCTGTCATTATCTGATGACGTGAAAAAAAACAGTGAAGAACATAGTGTGCGTATTTCTAATCTGAGAATTTAGTGAATTTTTACAGCACTTTTATTTTATGCTTGGAACATTACCTATTAGAAAAAGCAATTCTAAACTCTTTTATTTCACCAATTAGAAATGAGTGTTTTACAAGAAGCTTCCAGTTTAAATATTTCAGTATCATTTTTTCCTTTAAGAGTCTGTAAATCTTGTTTTTCTTGTCCAAGAAATTGAAACATTAAAAGCTTCGAGTCCTTTTTCAATCTATAAACTCTGTGCTGGTGTAAGCTCTAAAACTGAACAAAAGATATCTCTCAGGTCTAGATCATGCCAGTTGCTGAGTCTATTTTCTTTCTGATACTTTGCTTTCCTATGAGCATATTTTACAGATTATCATTAACAGGAGAACAGGAGGATGGAGGCTTGGAGATAGGGGCTTATTTTCTGCTATTCACAAAGAGAAATTAAAAAAAATAATCTCCAAGGTGATCTAAGTCAGGAAGTTTATAAATAACCAAGGATGGCTGGAACACCTTGGAGAAGATAATCAGCTCTGTTTACTCCAGATGATTGTTAATAACCCTGTAATTATTGACTATTATTAGTGAAAATGTAAAAACAATTAATAGTTGCTTTAAAAAAAAAAAAGAGATGTAATGCAAATGGGCTTCAATCAATGTGCTTTTAAGCTTCCTCTAGGCTTTAGATTAACAGCAAAGTCACTGCTGGCATGGCTTATAGTGGCTGTTAATGCAACACATGCCTATCATTTGCTGTTGACAGGCATTAATAAAAAACTAATCTGAGGAAATTATGAAAAACCTACATATTATGCAATCTGGTTTATGTTTTGGCATGTGGCAATCATTGGTCTAATACAAAAGAAACCATCATGTATAAACTTTACTGCCATTGTTTCCACGGGCAATTGCATTTCTCTCTCTCTCTCTCTCTCTCTCTCTTTCTTTCTTTCTTTCTTTCTTTCTCTCTCTCTCTCTCTCTCTTTCTCTTTCTCTCTTTCTCTTTCTCTTTCTCTTTCTCTTTCTCTTTCCTCTTTCTCTTTCTCTTTCTCTTTCTCTTTCTCTTTCTCTTTCTCTTTCTCTTCCTCTTCCTCTTCCTCTTTCTCTTTCTCTTTCTCTTTCTCTTTCTCTTTCTCTTTTCTCTTTCTCTTTCTCTTTCTCTTTCTCTTTCTCTTTCTCTTTCTCTTTCTCTTTCTCTTTCTCTTTCTCTTTCTCTCTTTCTCTCTCTTTGTCTCTCTCTGTCTCTTTCTCTCTCTCTTTCTTTCTCTCTCTCTTTCTTTCTTTCCCCAAATATATTTGATCCTTTACTTGCCTCAAGATTCAGACAGGTTTACCTTGTGGTACCATGGGTGTTACTTGAAAGTTTTCTCGTACAGAAGCAAGAATCTCAAACAGCAGTTACTGACTCCAGGTCAGCAATAGGGAAGTTCCACTCCAATACATCTTTTCTCTAGCTGCCTGCTCTTTCTCCTAAACACTGGCTGCTTTGGCATGTTTCCAGTTCCCTTAACCTGAAATCTTCTTAAAAACCTATCCTATTATTATTATTATTATTATTATTATTATTATTATTATTATTATTATTATTATTATTATTATTATTATTATTATTATTATTATTATTATATATATATATTTTTTTTCTTCTTCATTCTTCCTTGCTTCCGTCCTAGCTTCATTCCTTGCTTCCTTCCTTCTTTCCCGGCTTCCTTCCTTCTTCCCTTCTTTCCTTCTTCCCCAGCTATACAACCTCCTTCTCTTAAAGGAACAGAACTTTATCAGCAGCAGAATCAAGAACCTACCACTACTAGGCCTTCTTTTTTCTTTGGCTTTCTCTTTTCTGTGTGAGTTGCTTCACTGTTGATGATAATCCACACTGTACAGTTAGACCTTCTGTGTTTATCTGGAGCCGCTGGGAATTCACTGGATTTCTCCCAATAGGGATATTAAAACTTATTTACTAGTTTCATCCCATACACCAGAAAACGTGTTATTTCTTAAAACACCATAAAATTCAGTCATATTTGTAATTTAAGGTATGATAAATTATTTCTTGCTTGTTTGTTTTCTCTCTGTCTTTCTCTTTCTCTTCTTTGTCTCTTTCACAGGATTTTTTTTTTTTTAATTTAAATTTGTAAGCTGAGAAATTCATATTGTACTGATAAGTTTTTGTCCTTGTTTGTAGCATTGTGCTACTAAACTTTAAAATATCCAAAATATGAATGCATAAGGGAACTGAAACAACAACAACAACAACAAAAGACACAGAAGACAATAAATAGTATAAGGGTGAGAAATGGGGTGAAATGATTCTATAGATAACCAGGCTGGAATGTGAGCACTAAGAGAAGTCTTTGGATAAATTCAACACAGATTTGGCCTGCAGCTCTTAGCTGGCAATTCCAGTAGAAAAGCAGACTTCTACCCTGTAGTAAAGAGGTACAGAATAATGCCTCTTTGAATTAGTTTCAAAATGTTGCTGTGATGCAGATGAATGGCTTCTAGATACTGAAGTGCAGTGCACCAACATAATAGCATATTGTTAAGTCACACTGCCATTAAAGTATATAGTTATTAATCAAATTAAGTCAAAACACAAAGCGAGTACAAATTAGTATCAGATGACATGTCTCACTGTGAGCAGTGAAGAAGGAATGGGGGGAACCTGCCATTTTAAAAGAAAACAATCTTTCATAAAACCAAAACAGAAGGTGAGGGAATATCCTACTACACAGTAACTGGCAGCTGGTATGTGCTATCTGGACAGTATTTGTCTTTAAATTCACATGACAGTCCTCGAGTGCTGCAATATAATTGGTGTCTCAGAAGCCTGGGCTAAACTCTGAATAGTGTTTGTTTTTGGAGATATGGAAAATGTTTACCAAGTAACACAAAAGTACTTGAAACTTAAGGGGGTTAATATTTCGATACTTTTTTCTGTCTTTATACACATCTTGTCAGTGTAATTTTTTACTTCCAAAAGAAATGTTATTTCTCATTGAATGTTGATTTGGGGTTGGGGTGATTTAAATTTTAATTTCATTAAATTCTGTAGGAATCCCCTACATCACACATCATTTGTGGGTTGAAAAACTGGTCCAAATATTGTGACTTGTGCATGTTTGTCTAGATAACCTTTCACAACAAGAAATGATTCACTAGTTCATCACATGTGAACACATGGTCACTCATCATGATACGGATATATGTGTGTTCCTAAGTACCACAATATTAGCTTCAGCTCTTTAAATTCTTCCAGGTATGGCTAAATTTGATGAGTAGTTTATTGAAAACAGTGATACTTATAGTGCCTAAAGGTAATGTAATCACCTTCAGTGTCATTGAAAGATTAGGATTCCGCATTATGATGTGCATCCTTGCAGTAAATTTAGTTTCTTTATGGATCATCAGAAATGTATAAAATGGAAGCAGAGACTTTTGCATGGAAGGAAAAGAGGCATTTTCCCTCTGCGCTTTGAAACTAGTGTGCCTGCTCAGGCATTAGATGCATGGCCAGCATGGGATAATCTATCTTAAAAATGATTCTGAATTTTGTTTACAGAAAGATTTGCATTTTTTGTAAGTGTTGGTTTGATTTGGAACAAGACTGGTAGTTGGCTTTGTGAGTTACCTGTCAACATTCAAGTGTGTTTACTTCATTAATGTTTTCTGAGCGTGAAAGTTAGTTTCACTTCTGCTCTTGCTTCCTGAGCCTATGGTTTCCTCATCACCATGACACTGCCAAGCATGGTGCTAACAGACTACTGCAGAAGAGAATGTCATCACATGGGATTACAACCTTAAACAAAAGTCACAGCAGCAAGGCAGTCAATCTCAGGTGAATTGCTTAAACAGTGCATGTTTGTATTAGCTCAAATGTTAATATAGGCTGCTTTCTGCCATTATACATTTGTTATGGGTGACAACACCTGGAGAATATATCTTTCAAAACTGGACAAAGAGCAAACATTGCTCTCACTCAGTTCCTCACTAATAAATGCACTGAGATGTCACATAGTTTGTTATTAGTCTTTTTGTAAGGTGTTACTCTACTAGATGTAGGGGAGAACTACAGAAACTGAAAATAGGGATAGAGGAGAAATTCCTGGAGGGTTATTTGTAGATGATGATAACAACTATTTGACTGACTTGAGTAGAATTGGTAGTCACTAATTGATAGCAAATCATGTCCTTTCTTAATTATGGCCTTTTGGTGACAACATGTTTATAGAGTGTCTCAAGGGTATATGCATGTGAAGCATGATGAATCGAAACAAAGAAAGAGGATATCATTTCAGGGAGGTTTGGCTTTAAATCTTGGAAAAATACAATCCTAACAGGCAAGGCTCTAGTAATCTTTGACCACATGCTTTATGCTCTTGAAAGGTCAGGTCATCATTTGTTTATGCAATACCTAAAATACAGTATGATGAGCAGGTCTACAAAGAGGTTTCAAGGGTGTTATGTAGTATGACAGCAAAGATTTGGGAATCTGAAGAAACAAAAGGTGTAAGGCTTGTAACAGATTAATACAGGTCTCAGCATGTAGAGGCTGTTTTAAAACAGACTAAAACCAACATGTGTACTTCAATCCTCACTCAATAGGAATGAGCTTAAGAAACACCTTAAATTATTTGCTCATTTGAAGCCTGAATGGGATGGGAATATAGCAATTATTATAGGGTGTTAAAAACAAAACAGCCCTCATATAATTGGGTACAGCTTTCCTGAAGCAAGTATAGTTGCACCTGTTTGAAACAGGGCTTCCTCTGGTCTGCTGAAGGTGAGCTTGAGGCCCACCAACACCTTTCAGATGGATCTACCATAAGTCAACAGCTGATGATAACAGCCTTCAACCCCAGCAGCAAACAATCCTCATTCGAGAAGTGTTTGGAACCACACGGGAATACTGGGAAATAAACCTGTTCTGAGAAAGAATGGACTTTCCATAAATAGCTGAGTTTAATTCTGAATGTTCACTCCATCAGTGAGTAAAGTAATGTAGCCATCTCTTTCTGGTCTATCTATAGAGATAAAGGGGAGATATGGGAAGCTTATACAAATTAAGGAAGATGCATATATGGTCACATATTAAGGTGGTAATAGATTCAAGGAGCTTCTTCCTGACTGTGTCTAGATTAAGAAATTCTGATGATGAAACTTAAAAACAGTTATTGAGATACAATCAGCTTTACACATTAAATATTCCAAACCCAAAAAGGAAACAAAACAGAATCAAAGCTTCTAATCAGTTTATGATCCAGAGATTTTGCCAGCCAAAATTATTGGAAGAAGTAATGTAAACAGAAAGATGCAAGCAAAGTCAGTTAAGTGGAATTTAAGCTGTCAAGCTACAGTGTAGAACTCCATTACCATATCTTCTAGGTTTTTTTTTTTTTTTTTTTTAATAGTATTCTCTGAAAAGCACTAGATGTAATAAAGTCAATTTAAAATTTGTTCTACCAATCTTTTGCATCTGTAATTTTCCCATTAAATGTAAATGCCCATGAGGCATGCTATTTGCATTACATTGCATTTGCAGTCTTTAAAACAAACTATAAATCCCCTCCTTGTTTCATGTGATTGATGCTGTGTGTATAAATACCACCATAAACCTCAAAGGGGGCTAACAGTGACAGTAAATTAAAGTTTTCAAGTCTGGCAGCATCTCAGCACTTCAGCCCTTGATCTTAAGCAGCGTTGTTAACCCCCGCCTCATTGCCCTCCTGAACTCACCTTTTTTTTTTTTTTTTTTTTTTTTTTTTTTTCTCCTTTCCCCTTTTTCCCTATTCTGTCCCTGCTCTGATTTCCTTGGGAAACACCTTCCCACCTTCCCATCCATACAAGCTGGACCAAGTCAGGAATATGCTGTTAATTAAAAGGGGGCTGCAGCTGTTTGCCAGATAGGATGGGGCTTTAACTTAGCTGCACTGGCATATCTGAGTTCTCAGGGCATCTTGGCTTTGTAAGCAGTAGTCAACCACAGCTTCTATGATTATCCAGCACCAGTCCAACGATTAAATGGCTTTTGGGGTATTTATTCTTTTTCTTTCTGTCTCTTTTTTGTCTTTTTTTTTTTTTTAATTTTATTTTTATTTTTTCTGATGAGCTTTTATTGATTCAAGATATATGCAGAAGAAAATAAATTAAGAATTGAAAGAAACCTCCTCCAAGGTTAAGGAAATGCATATCTGTGTCATTATTCAATCTTCTGGTTAATAGATAATCCCAGCCTGCTTTATGAAGTATTGTTATAAAATTTACCTTGGTTTGATCCTGTTGAATCTCAGCTCTAGGTAATAACAGCTTCTCCTGTTATATCTATCACTGTTTAAGTAGAAGAAGACACTATTTATTCCCGAAGTATCTAGAAGATCATTATGGTCCAAACACAGCCTCTTCATATGCTAAAGTGTAACCCAGGCAATAGGATAATGCTAGCTTACCCCCACTAAGGATCTAGTTCTCTATTCTTCATGTCAGAATCAAGCACCGATAGCTCAGCACTCCATCCTGTAGTCAGGATTTTTTTTTATATATTTGTTTTTGTTTTTTTAGAAAGGAAAAAAATACTTAAGAGAGGATACTGCAGCTACCTTACAACATGCACTTATATCTGTGGGGCAGAGGGAATTCTTTCCTGGTCTGGAAAATGTTTGGTGATATGATTTTTAGAGATAATTTTCAAAGGTGGAAAGTAGAAGAAAGAAAAAGAAAAGGTGAAATTTGAATGGAACTGAGGCTAATTAATTAATTCAGGCTACTAATCTCCACCTGAGATCCTCGGAGAATCTGGGAGAGGATGGAGTGTCCCAGGTGTATACTGCTTGGGATTTGCACAGGCCTCAGGGGAGGGAAGTCTGCAGCACCTTTCCTACTGCTTTTTCCTCCCACCCTGCATGCTCATGGAACTTTTCTGCCTGGGAAGGAGATTTCCGTCCTCCCTGAGGCTTTGCAAGTTACTCTCTTCTGTAAATCTCTCTATGCTATAACCTTTAGAAGTTAGTGATGTCAAAAATCCTATAAGGCTTCTTTAAGACATGGAGAGCATTACAATCTGAATGCTTTTTGTTCAGTGTTTCTGAAGGGTGTCAGTTTTCAGTAAAATGAAGAATGTGTGTGAACCTTTTTTTTTTTTTTTTTTTTTTTTTTTCTATAAAATGGCTGGGATACACAGAAATACAAAAGGAATGGAAATAAACTGGAAGTGTTATTGACAAAATGGAGTCCTGAAATAAAATAAGCAATGCCATTAAGTCTGGATTCCTTTAAAACAAATTTAACAACTACTGAGGGTGTAAGGTATTAGCATTTTTTCCTGAGGATGTCTTTGCTGAACATCGATAATTGCATTCAACAATCTGCAGCAAACCATGCAGAATGATGACTCAACAGGTAAATGCTGATGGCTGTTCAACTTCCCTTCCTGTAAAAAGGTTTCCTCTGAGTTTTATCCTGAAAAGTCTGAAGTAGCCAAGGAAAACCACAGTATTTCATTTCTTTTGACAAAGAGGTTCAGAGGTGCCCAGATCACGCACAGCCAAGCCCAGGTTTGTTTGTGTTTTTGACTGATATTGGGTAACGTTTCCCTGAGTCTTGCCAAGTTTGGGCTTTATAGGAAGCTGTCAAACCTGGCTGTCACAGCTTGGTATTCAGTTCCATGTCTTCTCATTACTGTCTCGGGGCTAATGATTAACTCTTTCAGTTTCTCCATGTTTTTGCTGTGAATACCTGTTGGCAGTCCCATCGGCTATGGGTGGAAGGACTCTGCACTCCTAACAAAAAGCGTGTAACACTCTGGGACATCTGGCATTTTTCAGGAAATCCTTAAAAAGAATGCTGATACTGAAGGACTTCTGTGAAGGGGTCTCCTTTTAAAAAAGTTAAACTGCTGCTCAGACAATAAACTGTTTAAAAAATGGACAGCTTTCATTCAGACACATCCCTCTCTTCAGCCAGTATTACCTGCCCTGTACTTCCTCTGTCTTTTCTGCCCTTTAACATACAACTTTCTTGGACACCCTGTTCTTCAAAAGTTGTTATAGCAGTTTGACTGCAGTCAGCTGTGTGATGCTCTCAGTAGTGGTCTGGGGACATGGTCCCTAATCTTATGAAGAAGCTGCTGAATGGATCTTTTAAACATCCCTTGGCTTATCTATTAGAGGGATTTCACTCAAAAGCAGAAGCTCAATGTGTGTCTTGCAGGTCAGTGAAATAACTCAGGACATTCCTTCTCCTAGCCATGAATCTCTTGAGAGCTAAGTTTACTGCAATCAGATTCAAATTTACAAAGTAAAATGAATAAAACCCAATTTTGATAGTACTAATATATATACACACACGCATCTATATATTTTAAATACACTTAAATTTCATTAGCAATGATTGTTTAGAGAAACATCATTACATTCCTGGGCTTGGGAGCCTTCTCCAGGGTTGTGAACAATCAAAGATTTATTTGAGCTTTCTGCACACTGGGAAATGAAGACACAGAATCTCATTATCATGTCTATTAAAAGGCAGAATCTGGGGTACATCTAAGAAAAGATGTATTACTTTTTAAACTGCACTGCAAACTGTGAAGTACTACAGGGACTTGAACTATTTAAAAATACTCTGGGCTTATGAGTAAGAAAAAATAGGGTCTCTTTCCCAAACAGTATAAAAATATCACACCATTAAGTTCTGCTGTTATTACAGTCTTGGAAATATGATTGTATCTACTTTTCCTTCAAGCTGGTTGATCCCTGAGTTTGATGTTGGGGTCGAGGGACCATGGAGGGCTACCAAAGTGAGTTACATAGGGGACAATGCAATGGGGGGTATGAACAATGACCAGTTAAATTCTAGTTAACCCCAATTATAAACCTTCACCTTTGTTAATTAGATTAATTCATCAGCAGGCACTATGCTTACAGTGTATTGGAGGCATGCAATCTAACATTTTCAACATTTATTAAAAGTTAAAATCTTTTATGTCATCAGTCTGTTGCACACAAATGGCCATGCAATGTATTACTGTAAAGGTAAAATCAGGTTAAGTTTACCTATAAATTAGAAGGTAACATTTATTATAGGGATCCTTCTTAGAAGTGAAAAATTTGCCTCGCAAGCACTTTCTGTAGTTATTAAAGATCTCCAAGCTATGAATCTGAGAGCTTAATTAAAAGTAGCAGAGACATGTCCAAGGAAGGAAAGAAAAGGGCTGAACATCTATATAGGCAATTTTCTAACATTTTCTTCATCTTGTTCCTTTCTTGATCAGTGCCTGAAATTTTGCGTGCAATGGTGCAATGTCTTAAAGTGCTGACCTCTGGAGACTGGAGTCCAGTTGAGGTCTGCTTAGGGCCACAGGTGAAGGTAAATGGGTTTCCTTCCAGAGCCAAAATGTTGGTTACCTGCTGCCCTGGTTGTCACAACTCCATGTGGACTTCCCATCAGAGAAGCGAAGGTTATTTTACTGCAGGTGTGGAAAGCAAAGGGCAAACTTGAACAGCACCTGCTCAGTCTGTGCAGGCTTGAGGAATCCTTTTCATGAATGCCAGAACAGCTCACCATTTTCCATGCAAGCAAAAATCATACAAATAGTTTGTACAAACAGAAACAAGTTTTGCCCTCTGTCCCATACGTGCAGTAAATTTACACTAATCCCACTGAATCCAAGGGGTGGTGGTGTGTATGTGTGTAGGGGGTAATTCCAATCTATATTGGTGTGTTTTGTCCATGGAATGCTTTCAGCAGAATGACTTGAAGGAATTTACATGTGTTCATAAGCTCTACAAGAGACCTATGAAGCAGGTGAATATTGTATATATAAAATATATTTTTATACCTCCAATTTACAATTGTGTAAACTGAAGCAGAGAGCCCAAGCCTAGTTCTTTACGATGCCATGGTTTAATTTCACATTTGAGTTTAGTGACAATATTCAAAGGGGCCTACAAGAAAAATATTTATCAAAACTAGAGTATTTCTGAACGTTTAAAAAAAAATCTTAAAAAAATGGCCACAAACAAGCAACCTGAACAAAAACAACTTTTTTCACTCCCCAGCAATGTGGAAAGACTCTCCTATGCCCGCAAAGCAGAAGCTTCTCTTAACCGCTGTTCCTTTCTAATCGTGTGTGTCATGATTTGATGAAGCATTTTGGGGGAAGATCTTTTCTTGGCTAACCACATGGGTAAAATAATGCAGAAATCTTTCTGAGATTTGTTCAAGAAGCCACATTTTGGCTGTGGAACTGTGTTTCAAATGTAAAATGTTTGGAGATCTGTCTCTGAAAATGTGTGTTTATTTAAGAAATTGCTGCAGTAGATTTCTGGCATTATGTTTCTCTACATTAAAACATGCTATGGGGCTGGGAGGTCTGGACTGAAACTTAGGGAAGAGCATGCCATGTTCACAACATCGAAGAGGTAGGGAGCAGCTGAACTGCTATAAGTGCAGGAAGAACTTTTTCTTTCTTAAAATCTCTACTGAAGGTAAATAGGAAATAGGTTTAATCTTAATTAAGAACTATGGGATTGTAGCTGTTGCAGGCGTGCTGTATCAAGTACCCAGGACACTGCCCCCTTTTTCATAGGCTAAGCAGTGATGCTGTCCTGTTAGACTCTCATTGAAAACCAAAAGATCTTGTGAGGTGAGCAAACAAAAATTCCAGATTATGGAAATTAATTAAAGTGCACAATGCTGCCTTTCTCAATATTCTAACTCAACTAATTAGGGATTAGATTATTCAAGAGCAGCAGATCAATTAGGATTGTTTTCTGTATAAATCCACAGTGAAATATAGTTACCTATTGAAAAGTGAAAGAAATCATACCCAAGTACAATGGACGGATCAAAGCACAACACTGCACGTTGACAAAATAAATTATGAAAACAATAATCATGTTTATCCAATCTCTTTGTGCAAAACTGTTATTTTGATTCCAGTGCCAGCTGTCTGAAACTTTAATTTAAGTGCTTGCTTGAGGCAAGACATTTGGGATACTAGTTTAGAGTGTTTTATAGCCTAAGCAATATGTTTTACTAACCTCAAATACTATGATGATGATTTTAATGGTAACTATAATATGTTCAAGGGGGTTCCAGGCTGATCTTTGATTTTACCAGAATGCTTGTGTGCTTAATGAACCCCAATATTTTGTTGACTTCATTAGCTGCCAGCTCCCCAGGAACCACAGGAGGCTTCTCAATGGGAGATGAGTGCTTTAAGTTTAAATGGGAGACATACCAAGTAACTTACTGCACTACCTTTATTCTAGTGTCAAAGTAGTGTGTGTGTGATTGTCATCTGGGGAAGCATTTTAAAAATATTCCATTTGAATTTCAGTAATACAAACAGGCTCATAGTCATTGTGCCTCAGTTTCTAACAGCACAACACAGTTAGCAACACTTGCAGGGTCTGTAGTCCCTGCGGTTGCTCTTTTTCAGTACTGTTGCTAGCACTAAATGCATACAAGAAGGTTTGGTGTAAATAAACGTTTAAAAGGATTTTGTTATATTCAGTGGGTTTTCTAAACCCATTGAAGTGGATGGAAATATTTTCAGTGGTTTTGTTTTTGTTTTCTAAAATGTTGAATAAAAAGCATGAATGTATACCTTTTAACCAAAGGGATTCCAAACAAGTGTTATAAAGATTTCTTCAGGCTAAAGATTTTTTTTTTTCTCCTCTGCTAGGTTTACTTTTTTTGATTGAAATATATCATCCTCTTCAATGAGCTTTTTGGCACTTTAACACATAGCCTTACCCAGAAATTAATGGCTTATTGAAATAACAAATTTGACACTTTTTTTTTTTTTTTTTTTTTTTTTTTCCAGGGAAGGATTTCATTTATTACGTTAAAATACTGTTTCAGTCATGCTTTACCATGGAAAATGACTATTTGCCTTAATGTATACATTATAATATAGCACATAATATATATATTTTTCTAACAGGTCATGTCATTTCACTGAACCAAAGACAATATTTCATTGAATATAATAATTCCTTTCCATTTTTTAAAAATTTAAAAAATTGTGAAATGTGTATTCAGTTTGAAACACTACATTCTCAAACCATTTTAATACACACCAATTCTAAAATAATTATTCATAAAGGGAAATTTGGGCCTAGGTTTCTTTGGTCAAATGCATTAACTGAAAGTGTAGTCTTCATGAAGCCATTAAGTCCGAAATGAATCGTGGGTTCCCTTACAGTTAGTGGATCATTTTCAATATTCTGTGATGATTTCTGTGGCCTGTGACTTTCACTCTTCCTCTGATTTTCCTGATGGCTCCTCACAGCTCAGATCAGCTCTCTGTGTGTTGTTTGATTCAATCAGCAATCAGGTCTCTGCTCCTCGCTAGCTGCCTTTTCTCTGTTAAACTTTTTAAGTTTGTCTTTTTAAGTTTTTATTTACCAGTTCTTATCTATTACTGCCTTTGAAACCAATTACACACTCTGAATAATATTTTTCTTCCTTGTCCTTTACAAATTCAAGATTTGGTGGGTTATTTACTCATTGAATATTGTTAAATATTGTTTTTACTCATGGACATCCTACCAGAAAGAAATTAAAGTGCAAACTTTAAAATGCAGGTTGTATGACTGTTACAGAATAATACTAATTCTAAGTTATTTCTCATAACTTTTTTTTTTTTTTAACTGATTCATTTCCTTTTTTTTTTTTTTTTTTTTTCCCTTGAGCAATGAACCTGAAACATGCTCATATAGCCTGATGATTTCAATTTGGAGAAAGCTGGGAAGGTGTTTTTGTACTACTTTCTTTATTTATTTTTACTGCCGGTGACAAAAAAATATAGAACTGAATGAAAGGTTATTTCATCCATGCCATTTGTTTTCTCTGATGCAGACTGAATGGTTCTAAGTCATCTTGGGCCCCACAAAGTTTGACATCTGTCAGGCAACTCAGGTAATTTTTAATCCATTAGCAAGTCTTTCCATTACAACAAATCCTTTTCCTACTCTAATTTTTGTCAGAAATACAAGATCACCCGGATCTTGTCAGTTTTCACTATGAATGTGCTGAACTAGTTCTGATATTAGTAAGCATTTTGTTTTCTTGTATGTGCAACAAAGCAATAGCTTATTCTGTTTTCATCTAAGGCTATCATATACAAAGTGCTTTTGAATATTTACTTTCAGTGTATTGACATGGCTTTTAGAGCTGTAACTCCTGATTCAGGGTCTGTGATGAGGAATAAATCTATGAGGTCACCAGAAAAACACTGCAGTTCTGTCTAGAGTTTTTCCATTTCTATAGCAAGGATGGTACATACATTGTAAAGACAATGGAGAAGTGTTTGCAGAACATACACAATATGCAGAGTAATATTCGAGTAGAAAGTATCAGCATCCTTTCCTAAAGAGTGATTTTGATAAATTATATCAAATTCCAATACTCGGTAGATCATTCCTGGTCTAAGTTCCAAGTCCAAGTACATACATGCAGTCCTATGTACTAACATATGATCTTTTTCTCAAATAGTTGAATATATACTTTAAGACAGAGGAAAGAAGTTTGGCATACAAGTAGCAGACAGATTGTAGAAGACAAGAATAAAGACAATAAGATCACACACTTATGCATATATCAGTGACAAGACAGCTTGGGAGTTCAAGGTTATCTGAAATGGAGGTGTGTATCTGTTTGTACACATGTACCATCACCCAAAATATTGGCTGTCCCACCTGCTCTCTGACACATGAGAAACTAATATCCTGATCCTGAAGAATTAATGTAGTCTAATCCCCTTACGGGGGAAAAAATGAATATTGTGAAGATTTAAAGGGGAAGAAAATGTCATTGTAGTTTAATCCAAGAAAGGCACTCATGAAAAAGAGATGTGGAAGCAAAAATAAGGAGTGGTTTATTTCATGTTACTAGTAAGCTGACAAGACTAGCATAGAAAGGCAGTGCTTAGAAAAGACCTGATAAATGAGACCAAAAATTCTGTTTGGATGTGGTGCACAGGACATTAAACTCAGGTGTGCTTACTAGCTCAGACAAGAAGTACATCTAATTCCCAGTGTGTAGTCTCCCAATGAAGTCAATGAGAGTGTTAGAAATGTGACCCATGCAAGGCAATCCTTGCATTGCCAGAGGCATTCAGCAGCATCAGGATTTTTTGAGGCTCCACCTGGACCACCATGCAGCACAGGGATGGATCTGCTCCCCAGGATATGGTCCAAACCTTTTTATAAGCTTTTGTATATTTCCTCAAATTCTTTTGTGAATGAGTTGTGTAGTTTAGCCATTTGTGAGGAAAAAATTCAACTGCAAGCTAACTCTCTGGGAGATTTCCTTCCTCATTGGTATCCAGTTCAGCCTCTCAAGCAGGATCTTGCTGTTTCTGTTTTAGATCCCATACCATTTAGCGTTAGAGTTATGTAAGACTCAGACATTATGGTTAGAGATGGCATACAATCTGGAACTGTGGAATTTCTAAATAGATGGAATCCATCAGTTTGATTCTAATCCCTGCAGGAGACAAGGGAATTAATTTTTCTGTCTATATTGCCCTTTGAATAGATTCCTTGTAATATTTGGATTATTTTGAAGTGCAACTGTATATTTCCCTTTGTATGGAAAAAGAAACAAATATGTCCCATCACAGTGGAAATCAGATAAATTTTGAGGTGAAAAGGAACTGATGGGGTCTAGACTCAATGCTGCAAGTCCATGGCATTCATTGGACAGTTGTATTTGGCCTTAAACTGATGAGTATCATTGGAAGCTACAAAAACAACAGCAACAGCAAAGGAGCTGGAACACTGTATTTATTCATTAGAAAAGCTCTGAAACTCTAGGTAAACATAAGAAAAGTGTAACTTTGGAAGATACCTGTTATGGAAATTTCATTCACTACATATTAAATCTATGGGAGTCTCTGACACAGCAAGAACTAACTGAGATTCTGCAATATGCAGGAGAAGAAATTCCATTGCATTTTTATCTAGCTTTCACTATGTGATGAATAGGACTTTGAACATTATGTGAGTGCTGGTTGGTAAAGTCTTACAGCACAGACATTATTAACAATGCTTAAATCCACATACGGTATTTCCTATTGTATCTCAATTACTGGATTTAATTAGCATCCAGTAGCTGGGAAAGAACAGCAATAACATTTGACATAAAGTAAGGTGCAGATGTACTGGGAAATCCACATGGTCCAGTTGAGATATGAGATACAAGACCACCCTTGAGCATTAGAGTATCACATCCATCAGCATGGTACAGGTTCCTCATTAGCCAATAAGATTCCTTCTTTTCATCCTATAGATTCAACAACTTTGCCTTTGCAATTTGTTTTATTGAACAATGAAAATAGATGAGTTGACTGTTGCAAAAAAATATATATCTTAATATGCATTTTATTCTTTTTTTTTTTTGGATATATATTTCTGCTCAAAATCCATAACAGATCATAAAGAACGTATCTTAAATAAAAACAGCACATCTTAAAGGCACCCTGTGAGTGCAATTAGAAACATTTCCCATCATACAGCAAAGATAATGTTTCCTAAATGCTCTTAATTTCATACATCTGTTATGCTCTGTCATGATTTTTTTTTTCTCCTCCCAAGACAATTTTTGAAGGTTTCTGCCAATGTAATTCAATTTAAAGCTTTTAATGTCAGCTCAATGGGTCATGCCACATTCTCCACATTTGTATTAACTTTTCCTCTTAGGAAAGGCAGAAATATGATGAATATTTTTCATCAGTAGCCTATGTTCATGAGAAATAACCATTTTTTCCCCATTATTTTTTGACCATTTTTTTCAAACATTGTTATTTTTTTTAAAATGTGTTTAATGTATATACAACCATACAGATATGCATATACACATCGATGCAGAATCTTACATGGCATTTTCTTAGGCCACAAGTTATTTGTATTGCTTTTAAAACTGCAGTGTCTTCCTCAGTCACCTATTTTCAAAATATGTCTGTAGTTTTTCTTGGAATGTTTACTAAACAATTACCATACATTAATGTTTGACATTGTATTGTATTGAAACTATGTTCAAAGGAGCTGACTTCACATTACTTTTCATTTTTTAAGAGCTACCTGTTCTGCTTGCAAAGTAATCACCATGTTATAGAGCAAGTTAGCTAGGGTGCACTCATGGTTTCTGAAAACCATAGTATTCTGAATACAACTGTATTATCTTTTATTTCAAATAGAGTGTTATAGTGGAATTTGAGCTCATTTATTCTGTCTCAGCTGTTTAGCTGTGAAATCGCACATTGACTGAATACTAGGAAAAACACCCAAAAGAGATTTCTGTGGTTAGAGTTGAAGGATGTAGGGAGCATGCATACCCGAGAAACAAAATAATATTTGTAAATATTTGTAAATAAAGAAATATATTGCTATCACTTTGTCTTTAGTTTGTGGGATACTGTATGAAACTCGAGATATCTTATGAAATTAGGATTACCTGTCCTGTGGGGTGACATATTTGAGTATACTACACTCTGATAGACCAGATTCTCATCATACACAAATTCAAAAAGCCTAAGGACATTCTGTGCCTGTGGAGAACAATTTCTGTGTGAAGAGGCTGTGGTTCAAGATTCACTGTTGCTAAGAAGCTGGGCTTCCTTAAAGTGGTTACTGGTGACTACTGGGAGAAGGGAAGTCCAGGACCACTCCACTGGAAGCTCTTGGCAATCTTTACCCACTGAAATCCTACAGACACGAGTAGCTCTTCTTTGCTAAGCCTCTGGATGAGGATGTCCACCTAACCAGAGCAAATGCTTCCCACTACCACCACTCAGTATGTTCTCCTATATCTTTTTCTCACATGACCACAGTGCCAATGGTGATAGCTGGTCAGAGTCTAGATTTATTTTCAGGAATTCCTTTAACCATTTTTAGTAATACTGGAATACGTTGTCTCATCCTTGTTTGAGTATCACGTTCTAAGAAGCTTCCCCAAATCAATATGGACATTTCCCACAACATTGCCAAGACTACCTACAACCCATATTAGGTCAGCTTTGCTAGAGATAGGACCATCATACTCTTACAAATCTAAGCTCATCCTCAAGAGCAGGTTCAAAGACCTCTTACCAACTGCTTATCAACTTCTCAGTTGGGTTTTATTTTCATTGGTGCTAAAAATAAGTTTTAAATTTTCATATTTCCACCATAAACAAGGTACTGCAGCAATGGAAGCCTCTAGCAGTGGTAAAACATGGAGGACAGAGTTAACAGTTTGCCTTCACCCCCAGTTGGACTGGGAAGTCCCCCTTGCCTCCCTAGAAGTTTGAAAAGTTGTGGAGGCATTTTGTTTGTTCATTTTCAGTTGAAAATCTCACACTGCCCTTTTCCCCAGAAGTGAATTACCTCCTAGGATTTGCAAGTGGGAGGCTGGAGTCTCTGTTTGTCCCAAAGACATGAACAAAATTCCAGAAGGACACCTCCTGTGATGCCCACAAGGAGCTGTGATGTGGCTCAGTGCCATGCAGGCTCTGTGCTGTGCCAGGGAGCAATGCAGGAAGCCTCGTCCAGAGGGGCAGCTGGCCATAATTTTTTTTTTTTTTGGGGGGGGGAGGCCAAATAAAAATAAAGAGCTCTAGGTTAATTAAAAAAGCTAAATAATCTGAGTGGGCCATGCCAGCTTGCAATGAAATACACAGATGTTTATATTCAAAATTCTTCTCTCCCCCAACATCAGTATGTTCTTCAGCTCACACTTGCTTTGATTTTATCATGATAAGAAAATGATTTTCCAAAAGGGAATTCCAACACAGGTTTTGCTATAAAACTGCTTCACCAGCACCCTTCCAGGTATGAGAAATCTGAAATGCATCAGAATCTGCTAGCAAAATAAACAGTGAATCTGTTTTCCTGAGGGAATTAGGGGCCAGGGAAATAAAACCAAGGGGGGTTTACACTCAAACACTGGGGAAAAAATATTGAAAACAGTGAATACCATCAGCAGAGCCTGGCCTTACAGCCCAAGAGACACTCCTTTGCCTCATGACTGCACAGCAGCTCAAACAGTGCTACAATTGATCAGGAAAGCAGCTTTAAAACCTCAGTCTAAGGCTTTTCTAATTATCTTAAAATAATCATTTAACCGCTTGAAACGAATACAGCCACAAAGCAAACCTTCCAGCCCGCTCACTGCACACTAACAGACACAGACTAATGACCCTAGAGACCAAGCCAGCTCTTCTGATGCAGCATCAGCTGCTCTCCAAGACTAAAGTGACGTGTCCTCTGCTCTCCACGTGCTCCGCAGACCGGGAATGAAGCCACATCACTTCTAACACAATCCCAAAAATGACACCTGTTCTACACAGACGCCACACAGGGACTTTGAGAGCCAGTCTCTCGCAGCTATGCAATCAAAGATCAGTTTTCAATGAAATATTACTTACTTGAATCAATGTTGTCTTGATTCTTTGTGAAGGGTGCAGCAGGCATAAAATGCGATATTGATTTCTGAGATGTAGCCTGGTCCTCTCTTCATGGCCATTTCAAAAAATGCAAAGTATTTCTTTTCTTTCACACCAGAAATCACGTCACCTTTACAAACTGGAGGTTGAGGCCCTTTTATGTTACCTTATGTTTATCTGCTGTCCTTTTTTTCTCATCCTTCTCTCTTCATCTTGCAGTTTTTCTTTCTCCTCCTTGAGTTTTTATTGCCTCTTCGGCTCTCCTCTTAGCTCCTGTTCTAATTTCTGCCTTTTCCCCTGCTCTCCTGAGTGCTTTTAGATTCTGATCTAATTTCTCATGTCTTCTCCCAGTGCTGCTCTCTCTCCTTTCTATCTTTCTGACCCTCACCTGTTCTCCTTTCTGCGTCTCTGACTCCAACTCTGCTGCTCCCCGTACGAGGCATTGGCTCTGGATTTTCCTTCATGTCGTTTCCCACATTGCTCTTGGGCTGTTTTTAGCAGTCATTTCAATAAAGTTTTCCCTCTTGTACATACAAATACAACGCCCCAGCCTCGCATAATAATACATCTTTTTTCTAGGTTGCCTCCCATCTCCATGATTAGCATACGTGTCTTTTTAATGAAAACTGTAGAAACAACCAGGAACAAGGCTCCCAAAATTGATAATCTGTTACTGCCATCCTCCTGTGATAGACAAGGGTTACTTTTTTTTTTTTTTTTTTTTTTTTTTTTCCTGAAGCCAGTGTGAATTTAAGTCTATCCCACTGGTTTGGTTTAATTAATTTAGGAGCAAGAGAGGGGTCCAGATCAGAAATCATAATCCTGAAACTGTCTCTCAGTACTCCACAGCATGCAATAGGGAAGAATTAATATATTTTCCAGTTATATTTCACAGCAGTATTTTATATAGGAAAACTACAATTTCCTGAAATACACCACTGGATAGGTCACTGAAATTAATATTTTAGCCATGAAAAGTGAGCAACAGTTAAGGATATGTCTGATACTGCAGTACCACTAAGGACAACATTTCCCTGATGCTCCACATGGTTTCAGAGGAAGGTACATTTTATCCCAAATATCCAAATGATGTTACTAAGCAGCTCATCTGTTTTGCCAAGATTTGCAAACAGTTCTTATGTAGTTTGTGAAAGCTGAAAAGATCTTGGTACATAATGCCTATAAATATTCAGGCTGATGTGTTGACTGTTGTCCCACACCCTTTGGGCTGGTCGTATATATGGTAACAATTTGATACCATAATTGGATAAATCCAAAGCTTAGACTTAGGTCTGCATTACAAATACTTGTGGTTGCAAGCTTGAAATTCTCTTTCAATTACTTAGTGTTTTATTTACTTAAAACATACTCAGAAAATACCAGTAAACTTGTTCATTAAGGTCAACATAAAAAAAAAAGAAACACAACAAAAAAAAAACCTTGTATGCTGTGCTCTGTCAACAAGACTTTTGATTAAAAAACAAGCAAACAAAAAGCAACATCTGATACAGTATTTTAAACATAGTTATGTATATTTATTTACTTACATTTCGTCTAAATTAACGTTAACCAATTGTCATTATACTCATATTTAAGTTAAATTATTCTATCTATTTCTCTCTGTGTAATATCAATTCCAGAATGGTCCAAGGAGTTCTGACTTCTCTCTCTCTCTTGCTCTTTTTTTTCCTCCTGTCTCCCTTTGGGTTATGATAGCAAAAAGCAGTATTTTCTGCCAACTTACAGAAAAAAACCACACACCATTATCTTTGTATTACTCAGACAGGGATAAGACTGTGGACATGAGTCTTCTGTGATGAGAAGAAGCCCTCTGGCATGCAGTAATCTGGGGTACCCCAGCTGGAGAGTCTGATCCAAAGCCTATTAAAAGTGCCATCCTGGGTCCGATTACTTTCAGCCTGGCTTTGATCCAGGAACATGCCCTTCTTCTGAACAGGAAATCAGATTTTGGAAACAAATAAGAAAAGGATGACAAATGACTGTAGCCTCTGCTAATTTCCATTTCATGGAAGTTCCATGGAAATCAATAGATCAGCTCCTAATCTCAGTAGCAAAACTTCAAATCTCATAGTTCTCCTGAATTTATCTGGGTTAACAGCAATGGGGCCTGATGATTTAGTTTATTTTTTGTTTTACCAAATTACAGCAGTATTTAGCCCAAATTAGTATATCCTGCAAGACAAAATACAAAACCATAGTACAATGCAGACACATTTCTCTTGCAGAGATGTATGTGTTTGAAAGAACTTTAGAACTTTGAACACTTTAAAGCTATTAAGCGGTCAGCTTTTGAGTTAAATATGTCTATATACTGACACTGATCTCACAGGAATGCAACAGTCTGTACCATAAATCCTGGGCTAAACCTTTCTCTCTGTTGTTCCTTGATGTGCATGTCCAGTATACGATTTCCTGTGATAGGCTAGGTAACAACTCACCCAGCCCCATGTCACTAAACTGGAAGTTGTCTTCAGTAAGGTTTTGCTGAAAGCAATGTCACTTTCCAAAGAGTCTTCAATGGAAAATATTTTATTTCGCTATAAATGCCTTGAAGGAAGAATTTAAATTCAGTAGAATCTAATATAACATGTCATTTTATATTCTAGCATTCCACCAGGCAGAGGTAACATAGTTCAGTGAAAGCACACATTCTTTCCAACATGCTGCTGAGCTGAAACAGTGTGTACATTTTATATATTTTCTCTTCTTTTTGGTCTTTAAAAGAATTTTTCAATTTATGAGCTTTAATTTTTCATAAATGTAACCACTTTTGCTTGGCAAATAGAAGGCTGAATGAAATTTGCTGCAAGTGCATTCCTAATTGAGTCAGAAGCAATTGAATAGCTCAGGAAAATAGTTTTTGGAGCTTTTGCTGCTTGGGTTAATTGCTGGGATTAGTCAAGATATATCAAGCCAAAATATATTGGCTTGATAGTAATGCGTATCTTGGACACCTGGAATTATTTCTATGCCTTGGTAGGTTACCTGAGAGATTTGAACCTAATACATACCTGTGAGCACCTTGAATTTAAGATAACATTGAAAATCAGTCCTGGTCTCAGGTACAAGTATACCTGAATCAGATGTTTCACATGTATTTAGTCAGAATAAAACCCCTATATAAATACTTTATAGAATGTTGTGTACACTAATTAATAAATACAATTTTCTGAGAGCTTTCTGAACCTTGAATAAACATTACTTAAACAAACATATGCAAATTATTAATAGAAACTGTAATCTCTCTCTATCTATTATTCTTATTTGGCCCTAACTATTTTGATATCAGAAGATTAGAAGAACAGAACTGGTTGGCTTTGCCAAATAGGAAAATTAAATACTCCAAAGAATGGAGGAAATAATTTTAAGTCTGACGCACCGCACGAATCAAGGAATAACAAATCTTGGACTGCTCAAACCTTGTTGTTTAACTTCTAGTGATATAATCTGTTTCTCCCACTAGCTGTTAGATATCCTTCTGTGACTGCAGTGTTGTTTTATGTATGTGAACCAACCTTGCAATATAAGGTGACAAACAAAAAAGATGGAAAAATATATAAAATGGGGAAAAAAAAAAAGTCTACTTGCTACCTCAGGCTTTAAAACTCTTCTTACACACTTCGGCACGAAGTCTATTAAAGCAGAATATAGTGGAAATACAATATACAGCAATGAATGTCTCCAAACCAGCAATTTAGCGCTAAAGCTGAGGGCAGTTCTTATGCACCGACTTTTAATACCGAGACGATTTGTGGTCTCACAAAGTTCCTGCCTTGGGCAAGAATTGTGCTGTGCTCTAATAGGTCTAGTTTGTTGACTGTCAGAATAATGGAGAAATTGGTAGCAGAGGGCCCGAGCGCTGTAAACAGCTGAGATAATTAGAAGGTCTGTCAGGAGGAGAATAAGGCTAAAGTAGTTTACGTTCTGTCATAGGGCGGAAAGCATTCATTCAGAAGGCTGCTGGATAATGCAGGATGCATTGCTTTATATCCTAGCAAGCTTGGTTGCAGGAGGGGAAAGACTGCTTCTTGTCAACTTGGCTTCCTTTGCTGGCTTTCCCACTGCATGCTTGCAAGATTTTATATTTATTATTAATAAAATAATACTTCCTGCAAGCAGAATGCTGACTTGCATTTTAAACTCATGCTGTGGGTTTAATAGGGAGCTTGGGGTTGGGTGAGGCAGCAGAGGGAGGCTGAGGAAGCCATGAGAGCTGAAGGAAGTCCCTTGTGCAATGCAGATGCTAAAAGTGCCGTCTCCTGAGGAAGTCATCCAGCTGGTGGAGGATGCTCCCGTATTGGTGAAGCAAAATTCCACAAGTCGTGAACACCAGAATTCTGGTGCCTTAGCAGAGAAACTAGACAACAGGAAACCTAGCTATCTAGAAATCAATGCCACTAAGTCATTTCAAGTCAATGGCTTGTCTGAGGATGAAGTAAACCAAAGTTTTCAGTGCTGAAGTGTGGTTTTGGTACATAGTTTAGGGCCTGACTTTCGGAAAAATGAAGGTTAGCTGTCACCTGCATTGCAAATCTTGTTAAGGGTTTGGAAACTAGGTAGGCAGAAAGGCAATTGCTTGAAACCCCTGGTATTTCAGAAATATGGAATTAGCGTGCATATTCAGGAATCAGTAAGGTTTGGAGTTATGTTAAGGTTAAGGTATGTTAATGCTTAATAACAAGCAAATATTAATAAGGTTTGAGTTGTAAAGAAACAGGGTGGGAGAGGTGGACCAGGCACGTGGCCAAGAGACCTTTGTCCTTCTCGCTCTGCCATTAACAGCAGTCACACATTAACTCAGCCTCCACCTCAGCGAAGGAGGTGGCCTGCCTCATGAGCTGGGCTGGGGGATGTCTAGGTGTCAGATGATTTGAAGTTGTCTTTTACACATGCTGCAATTGCTTACACAGCACAGGGCCTGCCTGTTGAAAACATTCTTGCATTTTAGCTGATACAAGTCTCTCTGAAGGCTCCCCACATTTTCCTGGATCTGTGGAAAAGACGCTCAGGTCAGGACTGGGGGTTTTGGACACCACAGAAGGGACTTGGATAGGCCAAACCTCCTCAGTGAGGAATCAAGGAGCCTACTTCCACTCTGATATTTACTGACATGCTTCAATAAGGCAATATTTGGAAATACTTGTCTTTTCTTCCCCCCCAATACCAACATCCCTCCTGCCCTCCTGTGTTTTGGCCTAAGCGGCAGACCAGCCCTTTACCTCAGCTTCCACCCCTGCCTCCTTCTGTCCTTCTGAGCACCTGCATGGCTGTTGCTTTAATAATTCGGTTGTCTTTCTGACAGGACCAGAGGAGTCTTTTTTAAGCTCCTGCAACAGCAGGCAGCAGACAGTGCATGATTGCACTGGGACTTAAGAGCAAACTCCAGCTCGCTGTCAGTGGCTGTGTGCCAGACAGCTCAGCCTGCCGAGAGCAAAACCTTGCAAGCAGCTGAGCATTTAAAAGGGAGACTGTCAACATCTGCCTGAGCAGCAGCGAGCAGGGGGATCGCCACAGAAAAAGGGAGAATGTCTGAAAATTGAGGTGTATGGGGACAGGCGGTATAAAAGGGCTAATTATCTTCCTATTCCCCTTGCATTGCCTATTAAAGACCACCAAAAATAGCATCTACTTAAGGACTTTTTTTTCCCTCTCTGTTAAGTTAAATGGACGTCCCACCTGTCATTGGGTGAAGTGGAATCACTCATGGAAGATGGAGCTGGCCAGAAGCCACCTCCTGACAGCGAGAGGCAGGTCTGAACAACAAAGTTTGGATCAAGATCTGAACTTCTCTCACATCCAAATGTGCTTGGATCCAGGACGTTGGCTGACACCCATCTCTGCTACATCTATACCATGATTATGTGTGAATGGCCCTATTGCTTCACACTGCACTCGGTGTAATCACTTCCATTTGGGCATCATTCTGCAAGAAAATCTGCTGTCATGATGGCTGATGTGTGATGCTGTGCTTGATGAAGATTCCTTCCTAACCCTTACAAGACATCAGTTTTCACCTGAAAACAGACTCGTTGAGCTTTACTGATGACAACTTCCATATTTACAGTTCTCATTATTGAGTCAATTTTAACTCCAGGTTTAAATGGGGGATCCTTTCCCAAATGGGTATCAAAATATGATCCATTAGACAGCCTGTGCGTACATGCAGAGGGCCTGATTCTGATTCTTCCTTCCTTCACATCTGCTTCATGCCTTTGCAACCCCATTGACTTCAGCGGAATTGTTTCTGATAGGGATTTGATGAATTCCATATTTTCCTGTGTATCACCCACAGATTATCTATAAAAACAGAGATTCATCAGCAGTGCAGTTTATACACATATGTAAGTAATGTGAGGGGAAGTTTACTCTGGGGCCCACTCTTTCCCAGTAGCCCTATTGCCTCTAATGCCTCTCTCATTTTCTTCCTTTCCTCAGTATCTCCCTTCTTCAGCTTTCTCCCTTCTTTGGGTTCTGCCTAACCCTGATCAACTCTGATTTTGAGTGGCTTGTGAGAAACCACCTGAGGATGTATTTTCAAGAGCCACTATTTTTTAAGGAACACCAGTTTTTAAAGCTACCCAATGTATGCAAAAAACATAGTGACCAATATATATATATCTTTCTGTTTGCTGTTTGAAAAGTAGTAGCAAAAGAAATTGGTTGGGCAGCCTGAAGGGAAATTTCAGTTTTCTGGCTGGAATTAAAACTGGAGGAAAAAAAAAAAAAGACGTGTTAGATGAAATGTTTAATTTAGTTGTCAGGTATTCTTCTTTAAAACTTTTTAAATGTAATTAAGTTTGGCTAAATTTGTTCTAAAAATATCATTCTGAAATAAAAAATGAAATGACTTGTTTCAGGAACTTTAAAGCAAAACTCTGACTTTTTCATTCCATACTTCCCCACAAGATATTCACTGTTTAACATGTATTCTGTGAATATGTTTCTCAGGAAAAAAAAAATGCCTTTAAAATCTACTTTTGATTAACATGAGGAAAGAGGTGAATGAGATCCTGCTTATTTGAGGAATCATTTGCTCACCCTTAAGGTGTGAAAAGTGAACAGAGGTGAAGGCCAATAAAATCTGTAATAATTTTTGGCACTTAAGCTCTTTTTGGAAGTCACGTACACAGCTGTGATGAACTACAGATAATGTCATGTAGTTAACCCAAAGTCATACAGCAAATCACTGGCAGAACCAGAAGAGCAAGTATACCGCATTCATTTCCTTGCATTACATAGCAACCACAAGAAAATTGTTGTTTTATATGAAAATGTGTAGATAGTCCATGACCAAAACTATCATTTTCACTTTGTATTGTGGTCTTTCCAATACTTGTTTTAAGTGAAGACTGCATGCAGCAATCATGGTTGGATGCTCTCTGTTGAACTGGTACCAAAAATGTGGTCTCATTTCTTAAGAAAAGTATCTGCTAAGTTTTGACCTCACAAACACTTCTGCTACTGTCAGAATAAAAATGCAATAAATAGTGCTATAGGAAGAAAACAAAATGATTATCCTGCAACCTAGTAAGCAATTACAAAGGGTAAATTGCTTGTACCCTCTGTAATTTTTTGCCATTAGATAATTAACATCAGAAGTATTAACGATCATTTTAACAAATTACTATATAATTATAATGTGTTTCTTCATTTAGCCATACATACTGTACAAACCCTTCTAAGATTTGTGTATTAATTGAAAATGCATTATTTATTTGCTGAGCTGAGTAACAACCCACACTGGTAACTAAACCTATTAAAGAAATGCTGGGCTGATCGTAACTAGCTGTCAATCTATGGTTACCAGAGCAATTCTTAGTGGATGCGAGTGTCACTGGCCAAACTCAAATTAAGGATCAAATGAAAAACTGTAATAGGTCACAATACTCACTGGGATCGCAGACCTAGAAATGTCACATCTCTGACTCGTGTTAACTTCATCTGGAAAGAAATCTAAGAGTGGAACAAAGGAGCTCATGAGTTTACAGGGCCAGCACATGCTGGTGGCAATGCTGCTTCTTAGATTAATTAATTTCATAACATTTCCATAATACAGTTTTACTTAGTGTACTTTTCATAATCTAATTTTAGTTGAATTGCTTTGCACAATCTGCTCAAAATGTGTTTACGATTCAGAATTGTTAGAGTCCCCTTTTCATTTTGTGCTTTGCTGCCTTTATAAAATCTGCCTAAATTGGTGAAATAAATTAGGGGAATGCTGCCAAAAGCATCTTTTTGTACTATCCTAACATTCAAACTAATTCACTTGGGCCAGGTTTACAGCACTTCCCATGAATCCTCTCCTGGAGGTGTGTGGACAGGAGGGTGGATGGAAGAGTGAACTTCAGGGGGATGCTGCAGATTTTTCTGTGGGAAGAGAGTTTTGGATGAGGGGGGGAAGCTGATTCCAAATTACCCATTTCCAATTTGGGAACAGATATGGCCCATGTGACCTAAGCATCTTGTCAAGACAGCTTGAATTTGAAATTGTGAATATGCATGTGATGAGCTACAGACCCAAAATGATTCACACAATGATATGGCAGATCTTTCTGAATAGATTGAAATTCACCCTTGGGCAAAAGGCCGGGAGAAAGCTCTGAAACCTTGGCTCATGTGAGATATAAGAAGCTCCATGGCTTCACTATAGCCACCTTGGACAGGATCCGTTGTACATACAACATACACATTTGAAAAAATCCAGGATCCCTTTCTGAAAATTCATGAAGAGGGAAATGGATTGGAATAAATTATTCATTGCAGCTTTACTCAGCTTTGGCAACAAATCCACAGGTTAAGGGAGAAGGGGAGCTATCCTAGCTGTAATGGTGTGTTACGGCCATTTTCAATACTGTAGGTGTTAGCTTTGTGACCAGCTGATAATATGATCTTGATGATCTTGAAGGTCTTTTCCAGCCTAGAGGATTCTATGATTTTGTAATATCCAGCCATTTAAATCATTTCTGAGGGCTTCCTGCAGGATTCTTCCTCTCAAGAACCCCTGTTCCTCACAGGACTCAGGATCCTAACTTTTTTTCCCTGCTGCTTTCAGTTTCAGCTGCTTGAACTGCTATGATGACACCTTACAAAGTTGCCATTGCGTTGGTGATATTAGTATTAATCACACGTTGCTTGATACTGTAATTGAATAGTTTTTTACGCAGATGATATTAACTGATAAAATATGGCATCCTCATGAGAAAACATTACCTTGAAATATTAGCGTTATAATATGTTAATTTCTATGGAGGATACGACCACAGATATATGAGGAGATGTAAATTTCCCAGCACTTCTGCTGACAATTTCCATGTCAACATAATTCTTAGGAATTCGTACTCACTATTTTGTGATGACTTATATGATGATGTATAACAACTTAAGGGGGTTTTAAAATGCAGTATTTTGACTAATGCAGTTTAGTAAATAGCATGCAGGACTGCTTCTTCCTTTCAATTCTGGGAAGGCTGACGCTAGCCCTTGGTACCATCAGGAAGTCAGTGACCTGAATGCCAAATGCCTAAGAGTGTGCTCAGGATGCTTTGGGCGCATTGCAGCTGTGCATTAAGAGGGAGAGAAAAGGTTGTAGTGGGAGGTAGCAACATCCCTCCCCAAGTATTACAAATTGAGGGCAGTACTGAAGAAAAAAAAAAAAAAAGAAAGAAAGAAAAGGAGAAGAAGAAAAAATGGTAATTTAAAGGAAGTTCTGCACGTCTTGCAAAGCTGTTGGAAACCAAACTTCAGGTTGAAATTCATGACCAGGACAGCATTGTCCTGTCATTTTATCCCATCTGTAGACTCTTAATTCTGATCTTTTGATTTCCTTATGTAGTGGGGTGGAGGCATCCTAGACAAAATTTGGGTTTGGTTGTGAGTTTGTTAGCATGCACCGAAATGAACTGTGTCAGGGCCCACATTAGCCCTTATCTCTGGAGACAAAACCCAAGGTCTGCAGCACACTGCCCCATGTTTTGCTGTTATTGCTTGTGAATAGTTTGCACCAACACAACCCTGCTGGACTTGCTGTCTTCTAACTTATGCTGGTGCTCTTCTGACTTATGCTGGTGGTTCCTTTAGGAAAACAATCTGGAATAAGGAGAAAAATCTTGAGCCTGGGACAATGGAGAGGCATCCTAAATACAGGGGAGATGGCAGCAATGGCAGCTGTGCATCCAGGAGCAGGCAGCTAACCTGGTCATCTCTCTTGGGCTAATCTAAATTAATTGGTGCTATTGGAGCCTTTGATACCCAAATGCAGACCCCAGGGGTGGGAGTTCTCATGAAACAAGTGGCCACTTGGGAGAGCTGTCCCAGGCCCAATCATGTCATGGGCTCATTTGTCTCCCACAGTAATTCACTACTCACTTCAGTCACTTTAAATGTAAAACAGCTGCTGCTGCTTAGCCCTCTTTTAAGGTACCCACTAGCAGCTTTAAACCAATCCTGAATGGAGCCCATCCCATAATAGTCTCCCACACAGTGGTCATTTGGAAACAATTAACCCTTGATTCAAGATCCTCTTAAAGAATCCTTTTCCAAGTGCTCCTCTTTTTCATTGCAGCCTGTTGTGTTGTTGCCTCTTCCCTTGGATGAGAACAGCTTTATCCTTCAGGAGCAACATCCATGTATGTATACTGTGCTGGGGGGTGGGAGGGAGCATAGAGCTGCCAGGTTTATTGTATGGATTTTGCTCTCCTTGGCCACCCTCACCAAAGAAGCTCGAAGCTACCAAATCAGAAAAGAGTGGTGTTTTGTCAAAAAAAAAAATAAAAAAAAATCATTTCCTTTTCCCTTCTCCCCCTACAGTACCTGGGGGTCTTGTTCACTTCACACATGTTTGGCACTGCTGCTACCCCTCGCCTCACTTGGTCTCCAGTGATATGATGAACTGGAGATTAATCTGTTTTAAGGAAAAGCATCTGGCTTTAAGCTAATAAAATACCAATTTGTAACAGGGAGGAAAAGGCTCAGTGAGAGGTCTGCATGGTTGGGGCTTTGAGACCCAATCTGACTTGGGAGTTCAATGCCACTTGTGAATTTTAGGCTGTTCTCTGAACACTTCAAAAATTTTTCTTCTTTTTTTTTCTCCTGTGCAGTGGTCTTGACTTTCTCTAAAGTGCTGCAGTTTTGGACTGGTGGCTTTTTCCCCTGATGGGGTATCACCCAGCTCCAAATCCTGTGGGGCACCCCCTGCCTTCCCCTTCCCCTCATGGCTCTGCGGCCAGATGTGGTGGCCCCTTGCTGGGATGTTAAACTGGCAACACCCTTGATCCAGGCAGACAGACACTCAATAGCCAACTTCTGGAAAACCTCCCCCCGCACTGGACGGCTCTGACACAAACCAGCTGAAGACATTGCAATGCCAGAAAGTGTTACAGCTGGACCTCCTGACAGATTGGCAGCACGCACGCTGATTTGGGGACCGTATTTGGGGGCCTGCAAAGTGCTCACTGTCCAGGCACCGAGCCACTAATCACAGTTTACATTAGGCAATCAGATACTTTTCCACTACTGAATGATCTGCTCTTTTCCATCCCCCTCCTTTATTTTACCTTATGGGACCCTGTGTGTGTATATACAGTACCTACCCTCCATGCTTCACATCTGCACCGTGCTTTAAGCTGCATTTAATGCACAGCTACTTGCCTCGGCTCTGGCAGTGACAAGGCACCCAAATTGTTTCTGCCCTCTTTCCTACTCCCCAGCCTGATATCTGCCTGTCTCTGTGCTAAACCACTTGGTTAACTTAACCTGGGGTGGGGGGATCTACTTATGGTCAAACCCCTGGGCAAAAAGAAAGGCTGGATATTTTATAGCACTCAACAGAAGTGGGGTTTCTGTCAGCCTATAGAATCTGATGAGTGGTTTTAAATAAAATTCCAGAGATCAGGTCTTCACTGAAAACAATAGATTTTTAGAGTAATTTCTCTAGCATGCTGCCCTTAATCACTTTTACAAAGGAGTGTTTCATTAGGAATGAATCTGTCAGCCCCATACGTCAGCTCTGATTTCTGCGTTGGCCCAGCCATGATGCTGTAGATCTATGTTCGTGTAAGATAAGTTTGCCATGGCTGGCTGTCTAATGAATATGGCCTCATTTACAATAAGGAGGGCTCAGGTCTGGCTACAACCCAGAGTTTCTATTCCAAAGAAATTCTGACATTTTGGAAAACCTGGGTCTCTGTCAGAATGAGTAGCTGAAATTTTGATATTTTCCAAGCCAAAAAAGGTGCTCTGAAAAATGTGTGTTGTATTAAAACATTAAATAACAGTTAGGTGCCAATTTAAGAAAAATATATAAACACAGAACATGAAAATTCAGATTTTAATATAAACATTGAACTGAAATTAACAGAAATGTTTTGATGTTGGCAAAATGAGATATCATAACTTCTTCTCACCAATGTTTTTCTGCCACAGCTGATCTATTCCTATGAAAACGTTTTGATTTTAATGAATCTGTATGTTTTCCACCGCATAATTATTTTGTCAAAGAAGGGAAAACAAATCGCACCACATAAGATGGCTCCAGACTTGTCCTGCTGAACAGAGTATTGGGCAATTGACCTAACTGATCTCCAGCTTTGCTTGTGCAGGGTTAGCCCCTGAGGTTCAAGCAGAGGAGGAATGATATTTTCAAGTTTTAGCAAATGTGAAAGTGTACTTTTTGGAGTTAACATTGTGGTCTTTAATTTTCCTTCCAGTCCTTGCAACCAAATAGGTTTTTGCCAATTATGGCTCAATTTCCCCATCTGAAAAGTGGGAATACTGCTGTTTGCTCACCTTTCTTAAGATCTGTGCCTAGGTAAAGCACTCATAAGCACCAATTAACCTTATTACCCAATTCCTGTGCATAAACTCAGGGCTGATGTGAAGAAATGAGCACACACCGTGTTGTGCAGACAGAAGACGGGGTTATTTTCAGCCCAGATTGCAGTTTCACGGTTCCTGGGGCAGAGCTGAAGCTTGCAAGACTGTTTATTTTCTTCCCTGGAGAACCCAGGATGTGACAATCAACAACCCCCATGACAGAATGTGAGAGGAAAAGGACGTTTATTAGGTAAATATAGTGTAAAAGTCCAGCAAGGTACTGCATGCATGCACACACACACTGAGGGTCTGAGTGAGCATGGAGGGGACTTGGGAAAGGTATTATGCATTCAGGCATCTTCGATGTACTGCTAATAAAATTAAGTGTTGAAACATAAATGTTTTAATTTTAGTGCAAATGCTCCAAGCAATAGCCCCTTCTGCACCTTTCCTTCCCACCCCCAGCCTGGACTAATCCATTTAGACACAAATTTACATTTTATTTCTCCAAACCCTATTAGCATTAATAGAAAGGTCAGCACTGAAAAGGCAGCTTCAGAAGCTAAAGTGCCAGTGTGCTGTATTCTGTGGCTAGACAAGGGCACGTGGGTCTCTCACCCACTGGGTCTGACAAGAATTTGTAATTTAAGAGGGAAGTGCTCTTCTCCAGACATTCCCATGGCTCATGGAGATGATCAGGCCACCCTCTGGACACTGAATGGGTCTTCTTCATATCAGAAGGGAAAGAGACGAAGAAATCTCTTGGTGAAAAGCCACTGATGCTGTGGAAGAAACTGTAGACAAAATTCAATGTCTTTTGGACAAAACAAAACATTCTCTTTGGGAATGGTTTGGCTCCAACAGTGCCTTGACTGTCCCTTTTTTGATAGATGGGCTGCAAATAAGAGTTTCGGCACCTCTCAACCCATCGCTGGCTTCTGGCAGAGTCAGAAATCTCCTTCAGGAGTATCCCCACTGCTGAGTGATGATTACAGAGCTGTGAAGAGAAAATTCTTCTGGTTTCAGAAGTGCAAAATGTTTGTATGAGAACGGTATGAACTTGATGTGGTTTGTGGTTTGGTTCCAACTGAGAACCCTGCCTTGGGAAAAGCTTAATAACCCAGAGTAATCCCATTGAATGTACTGGGCCTTCTTATGTGTATAAAATTACTTACGTGCTAATTTTTCAGAGGATCAGAGCCAAGGATCTTGACCATGCATGCTGGACATCTAATTGACTCATGGCTTTGTGTCTAAATCATGTGAATTTCTTCTCAAGTTTCAAACAGATGTTTGGTCTGAAATGCAAAGTCTTAAAAAGGAATGAAGTCAGCTTCATCCCCTGGATCAAGATCCTGTGAAATTCCTATTTCTGTATAATCACAAAGCAGACGCCAGGGGAAAGCTGAATGCTCCAAATTAACGTCATTCCTCCAGGCAAACTGCATTATGTGTTGCATTGATTTTTTTTTCCTCATACATTGTAGGGTCTTACTCCTTCTACTGCTACTACCATTAGTATTACTATAATGCGAATCTTAAAAAGCCAAAAAAATTAAAAATTAAGACCCAAAGAAGCTCTCAAGATACTCTGGACTTAGCTGTCTAATTCAAGGATAAACTGATAGAGCAGGTGGACATGCCAAATGTCATTAAATTTGCCAGAACCCAGCCCTGAGGAACACAAAGGTGAGAAGTATATTCCCCAACAAATGACCCCTGACCGGGAGCTCCCTGCTACCAGTCCCCCTCGCTTTTAAATTAAACCAGTAAGCCTACTTGAGTGTCTAGCTTGAGTGTTTCATTTGATTCCACTCCAGGGGAAACGCAGCCTCTCAATTAAGCATTTAGAGTTTCACATGTGAAACCGAGGCACAGAGAGAAGCTCCTGGAGCTCACATGGAGAATTGAGGCAGGAGATGTGAGTTCAACTGCTGCCTCCCTATATGGCACGGTTGAACTGTTTTACCCTGTGCCTGTTTCCTTCTCTTATAAGCTTACATGCCTGAAAATCACTTTCAAAACATTCCAGGTACAAGTATGTGTGTTCTGTGTCTTGTTTGTACATTTCCCCAGTGTTTCTGTATCTTCTTGCATTCTCAGGATTGTATTAATGATCTTCACTTGACTCCCTTTTCAATGTGCTCAAAGAGAAACCCATAAATAAAGAATTGATAGGAAAGCCCAGATGTTTCTCCATAGGTGAGGGCTGAAGGAATGCCATAGCTTTCATACCAACACATAAGCAGACATTTGGAAGATTAGGGACTGCTGAATGCATCGCTGGGGATCAGCACAAAGTTATTTGCAGTTGTTTCTGTAATTGCATTGCTCAGGGAGAAAATTCACAGTATGTCTTGCTGCCTGCCCACCTCCTGAACATGCACCCTGCCACCTGTGTGCAGTGCTGGGGTAGTGTTAATGCCCTGTGCTGTGCTAGAAGCCGTATAAATTAATTGACTGGCTAAACACCTGCTTTCTGTGTTTGTTTGTTTCCTTTTTTTTTTTTTTTTTCTTTTTTCTTACATTTCTCTAACTAGACTAGCATTTCTTTCCTTCTTTCCCCAAAAATTGGGTAAGTTGGCACCAAACAAAGAGCTTTGTTTTCTCAGCATATCAAGGGGTGCAACTCCATGAATGTCAATGGCTGGGGTTTGCATTAGTGGTAGATAAATCTCATAAACCATCAGGTAGGAGTCCTTAATTTGATTAGGGAGACAGGTCCTTTGGTGCTGAGCCAACATGATCAGAACTTCCTTAGTTTTTAAAATGTTTAAAATTTTGGACAGGAAATCTCAAGAAATATAGATTTTCTTTGGAGATCCCAGCTAGTTGCTGTTTTCCTTTGGGCAGGCCACAGGAAGGCAGCTGTCTTATGGATGTTTTTGCTCCTTGTTTTGTCTAAAGTTAATTGAGCCCAAGTCCCCAGTAGTGAGGTACCTGACTGTTTGTTTTATTGACTGAATCTGCACAGTATGGGCCAAGACTTCTGCTCGTGTAGATCTGTTCAGCTCTATGGAAGCCAATGGAGCCACAATAAACATAGAAACTCTGGGTTGTGAATGTGTCCCCTAACACTCACTACAGCTCTCAAAGTCTGGCCCAAAACTAGGAACGAGCAGTTTTTTAGGCACCGTTTTATTAGCTGGTTGTTAAAATCCTGCTTGGGAATTCGGAGGGGAGATCCTCGTGTTCTTAAGGTCAGGACGTATGGAAGTGTCTAGAGGACTTCGTTCTGACAGAGGCATGAGTTTCTCTTTGTTATAACTGAAGCATGTAGATGTGGCTTTACATCTAATTTAGATCAGATGGGGAGGGGGAAGGAGCAGCCCTCAGCAGTTAATTCCAGACAAGGTGATTTTTGATTCACTAAACCCAAACATATATATTTTAGTTTAATAGTGACCTACCCTTTGTAAACATGTGTACAGGAGACTGTGGGTCCCCCCTGATGACATCTGAGTGGGGATAATGTGGCAGTAGAGAAATAAATAAAACCAGACACCCAGCAGTGAGGAAGACATCAAATTAAAACTCCTTAAAGAAATCTCTCACTTCCCATTTTCTAAATCACTCATTCTGTAAATGTCTTTGCTGTTGGTGCTACCACATATAATGTGATCAATAGCATTATTCTCTAGCATTCCCCCAACTGACTGGTTGAAGAAGATGCTGGCTAGGAGAGAAAGGGGGTGGGATGTGGAGCGAGGGGGCTGGGAGGAGGAAACTGTACTTGATCCTTATGGAAGTCAGTTAAAATTAATTGGAAAAAGCTTTTAAAGACCTAAGATGAAGACCAAATGTATCTCAGACCTGCGGCCTCATCCCCGACACTGAATGCGAAGGTCATTGCAAAGCTGTAGATTTATGCGGAAGGCTTGGGTGATGGAAAATGAGACAAAAGCATTTGGATTTTATTATTCCATTTACTCTGACCCTGGGCCATAAAGGGTTTGGAGAGCCTGTTTTATGTATTCAGCTGGTTGCCACACTGACAAGCATTTGGAGCCACTTAAATAAACCACCCCAACCCACAGCTGCAACAACACCATATCAAATACAGGTTAGAGTTGAAATGTAGAGCCAGCAGCACAGCGTCTCCAGCAGGTGCATGCAGAGTGTTTTTTAACCCCCTTGGTTTTGGAATAGTTCCCTTATTTATCTATTGGCTTTGATTTAAAGACCATTTAATCACTGGTATAGATTCCATGTTAAAGTGCATGCACACACACTCATAGACACATGTACTGGCCGAGCAAGCCACTTTCTTCTGATCCTCCTGGTTCCTGATTTTTCTAGGGACTAGTACAAAGATTGAAAGCCTCATGTTCTGGGCCAAAGATGGGTGATTCTCTCCTCTTGGCCCCTTCCCCAGGCTGCTCTATACACCCTCTGAATCCCTCACATTCCTGGCAGGCACTACTGCTTCGAAGCAATGAAAGAGGGGAAAGAGTAATGTATTGGGGAGGGGGAGCGGGAATAAGAGTTTTGCTCAGAAAGAGGGGAAAATAGAGCATGTGTTTGGACTGATGACAGCAAAACTAGGTATCCAGGCGTGCTGGGAAAAGGGAAAAAGGCAGACAGTCAACCACACATCCACTCGCTCAGAAATCAGTGGGAAACCTAATATCAAATTTCTTAATGTGTCTTGCGTGCTGTATGTGTAATGTGTTCTGTTGTGTGGACATGTTGAGACTCTCCAATGGGCTATAGGATGTATATGAAGGTGGAGAGTTAAGCTTAAGTAATCCACAGACATTCAGATTTTCTAAAAGGTCTCTTTCACCCTGTCTGCCCCTCTTTTGTTCCAATTTTCCATTAATTTTTTGTGATTGTTCATACTCTTGCTTTCAAATAGCAATATCACCACCGTGGATGCAAGTTCTGGCGAAAACTGCTACGTTTGCTCACATAAGCCAAGCTGCTCATTTATTAGATTTAAGGAAAGCAATTCACCTTTAAATAGGGATCACAACTATTCAGGGCAAAGCATTTAATAGCCAAGAGAGTTTTAAAAAAATGGCAAAAGAGTATGTCAAATACATTTGAGTAACAAAGCAATTCCAGTCTCCTCTCAATATCCCACTAGCTGGAGAAGGAGGCTAATTTATGTGCTGTGAATTTTGCGCTCAGCCCTCTTCCTAGAGGCTATTCTTTCAGAAGAGAGTTGAAACACGTGATGGCTGAGATGAAATGTTGGAAGAGATTGCATTGCACTAGTCTGTATTTTCTAATCCTGGCTAGATAAGCAGGGAACAATTGCTTGTAGGACTTTTATTTCCAAAATTCACTTTTTCTATAGTTTATTTTCCTTCATAGCACATTTCCATGGGGATCAAACTGAATTCTCTTAACCAGCACCTCTAGTCATGCAGTGTTAAGAATATTACAACAAAAGCTGGAGTGGCCAGCACATCTCGCAATCTTTTAATTTATTCTTATTTTGTGTTACTCATATTTAATTTTGAGTGTTAGGCACTGCCTAATCTACATAATAATTTAGAATAAAATAGAGCCTGATAATGTTTAACAAAATTCAAGGGCTCTTTTCCATTTAAGCGCCTCTCATGAGAGTAAAAGGACAATAATATAATTTCTCACTTTCATAAAGAAAGAGAATGCAGTCAGAGCCATCTTAGCCTTGAAGATACTTTTGCATGACAGACAGCTGTCCTTAGCAGTAAGTGCAGTGCCAAACTGGAAATCCCAGTCCATATGCTCTCATGCGTTTGGATTGCTAGGCTGAAACTTTGCTTGGTTAAATCAATAGGGCCTTAAATTAAGAGCCTGAAACCTGCCTTTATTTTTGGTGCTGGTGGCATGGACACAAAAGGTGAGGATGTTCTTACATGACCCTCAGCTACCTGTATCACACCTGTCCATGCCCAAGGTGGTCACCTTTCAATGAACAGCAGCAGGGCACTAGGGCTCATCCTGAAGCAGTCAAAGCAGATGAACTGTGCATGAGAAATGCCGTTGCTCTCTACTGACTACAGTGGAGTACAAGCGTGGTGAGAGCAGATGCAGAAATCTACCTTAAAGACAAGTGAAGTTACATGAGACAAATCCCAGGCATGGTCACCTTTATCAGCTCTCTGACACGGCAAAGTCCTGGTCTTTCCTTCTCTCTGCCTAGAGCAGGCGAGTTTTGTCTCTTGATTTCTGAAATGCTCTCATTTAATTAATGTCACTGGGCTCAGCGTAGAACTATGTGAGTGAAATATAATTGTGTGGGCTAAGAAGAGAGTTGAAGGAGATGAACTGAAGGTCTATCCTGGCCTTACATGCAAAGAAACTGAACCTGAGCCAAATGTTGTGTGTAGCTGTTAGCCGTAACATAATCTGAATGAACTCTTGATCCAAATCGTTCGAGGGAGTCCGAAACCCAGGGCTCAGCTTTTTATTCAGTCATTATTGATGTAGTCTCAATATTCCTACATCTGGAAATGAATTGAAAACAATTCTTATTTACTTACACATGATAATTAATCTTCCTGGACTGGGAGGAACTGATACATTAAGTGTTTCACTGGGGAGAGTCCTTTGTGCTTTACAGATATTTAAGATTAGAACTGGGTGGAAACTGGAGTTTTTTACATAGTTTTTTTTTTTTTTTTTTCAAAATGTTTGTTGCAAAATTATCTGACAAACAAAAATATATAATCTTGAGCAAAATCTGCTCCAGACTAAATCATTGTTGGATTGGAGCCTTTCTCACTGAAATATTGAAAACTTTCTATTTAAATCAAGTAGCTGCTGCATAAGAATGTGTAAATCCAACCTTCAGTAAGATAATGTTGTGTACATTTATATAATGCTAGCAATAGTTAGGACAATTTGCCAAGGTTAATAACTATATAGGCAGAGCTGTGATACCAGCTGCTAGAGAAAGAGAACTGGAAAAGCTTCACTTCTTCTTTGGTTGTTAAAACTTGAAATCTTCCATAAGACCCTTGCATGGTCCAAAGTAAAGAACAATTAGGTCAGGCAAAATGATAACCAAATGTGGCTGGTTTCTAGCATCCACGATCAGTTCTTTCTGTCTAGCCTAATCCCCTTTCAACTACACTAAAAGGAAATTGTTGGTAAGTAACAAAACTGACAAATCCATACTGTGTGCCTTCAGCCAAATATTGCTGAGTTTTAAGTGTGATACCCATAATGGTCACAGAAACAAGTGAGAAAGACAGGAAGAACAAGCAGAGTCCAGCAATTGCCACACTGTTGCATGGAAAACTGGGGTCATTTGGCTCATAGGACTGCTGTTTGTCCGCTGTTACATGAGTCATGAAGCAAGGCAGCACAAGAACATCATACTGGCCTGTTTAATGCAAAAGAGAAAGGAAGAAACATATAATAACCACATGTATAGTGATTCCTGCTGATCAGTGACTTTCCCTGAAATTGGGACAGTTGCATTTTAATTGACTTTTTTCCCCTACAGCATTGCATTGGGAAATCAACTCTGATATACTTGTAGCAAGGTGGAAAACAGTTGAACTCTTGTCAGATTTCTGTGGAGATCAGATGGTATTTATTTGCTGTCATGCTCTCTTGGGCTAGATTCAAACTCAGGTTCTACAGATTACAGGGAAAATCTTTGGAGCCTCAGATGGATTTTATGCTGCCTAAATTTAGAAATATTAGCAATTAAACCTGAAGCTGGGTTCCTTTTTCTTGGCATTCCTATGAAATGTTGCATTAAAGAGAGAACAGGGTGAAAATAAGAGCTGGTGGACTAAGGAGAAGGATAAAAGATTCATGAATATTTCTGCTAATAAAAAGTGCTGAGCTTGGCCTATTTGATTCATGGGGTCATATTATGCATTATTTTTGAGTATTCAGATGACCTTCAGGAATTTGTAAAGCTTTCATAAAAGTAAAGAATTCATTGATATTTTAACTGAAAGTATGCTTTTAAAGAGCACCTATCATGTTCAGACACAACTTAATTCCAATTCTAGAGAAAATATTGTTCCATGTAGTACTAAAAACATAGGCTGTATTAATGGAGTAGATACATTTCTTTGTTCTTTCCTAAGAGAAAGTGCAGCCACTTCATTTGTTTTGATGATATTCACTATTTATTATCCACCATTTATTAAAAAAAAAATTAGTTGTAGGCATCCAAGCAGAAGGCAGAAGCAATACCATAGAGCTGGGTAGGCAGCCACATCACTGACTCAACTAATAACCACAGCCAAAATGGTTTTGAATGCCCCATCACCTGCATATTATTTCTGCCAAATTTTCATGAATATTTCTGAATAACAAAAGCATTAGTAGAAAATCAGACTCTGTTTTCAAGCTGTTGTGCAGTAAAAATAAAAAGGGAAAAAATAATCACAATATTACTGGGAAAAAAAAAAAAAAAAGAATGCAAGAAGGGGAAATCCCAGCCTAGTTGCTTGTCATGCAACTTCATGAAATACTTTTACTGTTTTCAGGTCCTCTGGAAAACGCAAGCTCTGAACAAAACCCAGCCCTGTCAAGCAAACTGCTTCCTAACTGCAAGCATGGTGACCATTCCTGCAAACAAAGGGAGAAGAAAATATGTAAATTTAAACAAATTCACAGTTCTTTTTCTTCAGAAAAAAAAAGCTTTCATGTTATTTGAAATAGCCAGACTGCTAGAGTAATGTTCTTACATATAAATGGAAATCCTTTTTGATATTTACACTACTGATTTCTGCACTTTCTTTAATCTCTGCTTTCAAATTAATAGACAATAACATCAGATTCCTTCCTTGGCTCATTCAGCACTTGTGCATATTTACCCAAGTGTCTAGAGTGGAGATTGTACACATATCTCTAATCCACCTGCCTATGTTAGTTAAAAGCCCAGATAAAATCAGCAGCACTTAAATCTTAACCTTTTAAGTCTGAAATGTTTTTAAAGTCTGGGCTCATGGCAACTCCACTGGAGAAGGGGGGAGAGGTGGAAGTTGAATGTAAAACATTTCACAGCTTGAACTATTGTTTCTTTCCAGGGCAAACTGAGCTCAGGAGTCCCACAAGAGTGTTACTCTGAGAACATTAGTGGTGCTGACCAGCTCATAAAGCTTGCCGTCGTGTTGAGTGCTCCTAGCCTCCGAGAGTCAACTTCATTTTCTGTCCTGACAATATACGGCTCCTGAAAACCTTAGCAAGCAAAAGAGAAGCAGAGGGAGAGTGAGCTGTGATATCTGGCGCTCTCCATCCCTGTTTTTGCCTTTTGTTTCAGTGTTTGGCTCTGGACCCTGTAGAGGCCACTGAGTGATTTAACACCTGGATGGCCCCAGGACAGCATTGCTGCTCTAACAGCATGTTGTGCTCCCCTCTTCCTTAAACAGTGTCAAGTCTCTTGTTGGCTTCCCTTAGGAGCCGGGCCTGGGCGAACAGATGCACCTATTCCTTGGAGAATGAATAGTTTGTTTATGTAGAAGAGATGAATGGGGCAGTAAGGCCAGCTAGGTCAGTTATTTAGCATGAAAAAAGCCATCAGGATCGCCCTGCGGTACTGCTCAAGGAAGTGTGGAGCATACAAAGGTGTACATACATCCTCCAAGCCAGCCCTCCTCAGGGAGCACTTTAATTAGGAAGGAGGGCAAATGACCAGGGAGGCTGTGTGTGGAGGCATGGGGACAGGCGGTGACAAGGCCACACGGCTGTCTGAGCAGAGCATCACAATCTGTGGGTGTCCACTGGGCATCACCTCCACCTGTGACACTTCTCCCCAAGTCCCCTGCTCAGCACCCAAGCATTAAGGTTTATTTTTTTATTGCTTTTTCTTGTTTACTCCCAAGCTGATACTGGGGGAAAGGGCTAGCTGGGAACAAGGCTGGGGAAAGTATGTGTGCATCTTTCTTTTTGCCCGTCTCTTTTTCTCTCAATCTACCCTCAACAAGGGTGCCTATAGAATATAGCATAATGCTGTATTGTTTGGTTAGGGATTTAATTTCACTCCATCACAAGCTACCATCGGAGCCCCTGTCATTGCAATTTGTCACACTTTTTTGTGCGCTATATCTCACTGAAGTCACATCTCCTCCTCAGCCCGTTGCATAATCTCCTGGTCTGGAACAAAGCTCTCCAACATAATGAAAGAGGTGAAATCAGGAAAGGGAAAGTCAACGGTGACCGTTATCACTATAGAGCTTGCTCCCACTGGCTCTGCAGGTTCAGTCACACCACGCAAAGCAGAGTAAGAAGGACATGCTGTGTATTTCTTTTTTTAAGCCTGTTTATTGAACCTGCAGGCAACACCATTGGCTGCTGAGATATGTAATCCTATTCCCTCCTGCAGACCACCAGCCATAAAGAGGCTGCGGGATGTCCCAGTGGCCCACCAGGGAGTTGAGAGCCTCCAAAATAGATATCACAGGGAAAGAAGTGGAGAAATCAGTTTGCTTTAAAAGAAAGGGTTGACTCATGTCTCAGCCTAAACCCACAATAACGTGGTGCTTAGGAAAAATACCCTAAACAGTCAGAAGATAGAATAGGTGCGCTTTAAAGGAAAAATGAACATCTGCCAAAATAAGCAGGATTATGTTTTCTATAGGAGAGTGGTCAAGGACTCTGTTATGTGTTCAAGGCTAAATTTCAAGATGTAAGCTGACTGCTTAGAGTTCGGGGAGGGGAGGGGGGGGGGAATCATATGGTGGTTCATGAGACTGCCCATGTGCTTGGGGCTCCACACCTTGCTGCGCTGCTCCAGCCAGGACTTCAGGGTTTGCCCTGCATTTCTCCTGGAGCACTACAACGACGTCTTAATGTTCTTGCTTGATGATTAAATTAGAAACTTCGATTTGTTTGTGATTCACTTACCATGACATCAACAAGGGCATGTTGATGCTGAAAAGGCAATGAAAGTAGAGAAATCAGCTTCATAAATTCCTTTGTGGACTTTTCATATCCTGTGGAGGGGTAAGGAGCAGCCTGAGACAGATAGCTAATTCACAGGACAATACTATTTTTGTTCTTCATTCGCATTGTTGCAACTCTGCCTGCTCAGAACTTGTGAAAAAATCTGTCCGCTCTTCCTCCAGGGCTGATTTATCGATGTGGGCTCCCAGGTTTGAACTATCTGGGAAAACACTTTACCAGGCTCACAAGCAAAACACACGGATTTGTGCTTGCAGCTTACCAGATCTGGCAGCAGAATTCTTTAGAAAATGTGTTTGGAAGGTTTCTTAAGAAATGTAAATAATGTCCTCAATAAGGAATTTCAATTTCTCCAAGAGGAACAAAAGAAAAGAAAAATCTGAAACACTAAATGTTTGTGGCCTTGGGTGAACTCTTATATTCTAATTTCTGCTAAAGGCTATTTTTTTATTTATTTTTGAAAAACTGCATTTCATCTGAAAGTTTTCACTAAAAAGTCCCCAATTTTTGATCAGTTCTGAACATCACCCTTTCACATTAAATAAAGAGAAAGTATAAGGTATTCACAAGACATGTATCAATTTGACATCAGTGTAACATTTCTTAAGTGGCTCATTCAGGAGTGAAGTCCATGACTAACAGGCAAATGGCAGTGAGATACAAGGAAAGATGGTTTTACAAAGGAGAGCAATAAGAAAGGAAAATGTTACACTGTTTGCACCGTGTGTTTTATAAGGAAGATCAGGGTAACAATGAGTCACTATGGAAAGGATTTATTGGGCTACGGAGCTAAAAGTCTGTAAAGATTAAAATTCTGATGGGGTTTGGATGTGGAATTGTTTCTGAGTTTAGTTTTTATCCAGCACACTGTCCAAGTTATTAATCCCCTTGTGTTTTCTAAGCTGGGTAACTCGTTGTCGATATGCTCCCTCGGCCAATTTCAGGCATGCCGGCCCACAGGCTGGTGTAATATTTCTTCAGGCGAATCACTGGGTGGTCTTGTCTTGTCTTGTGAAGAGTGAGAAGCAGATAGCAGGAGACTTTCAAGATTGCTGTTGCAGGCATCAGTCTCTGAGTGGAAAATAATCCACCTGGAAGGACGCTGCCTTTGCAGAGAGGGGCGGCCGGCGCTGCGATCGGGAGATAAGTTACGCTCAGAGATGTTTGCAGCGAAGGTGCAATTTGTCAGTGAGAGGCAGGGCTGGCAATTCAGCTCTCTGGTGTCTGTTAGCATCTGCCACTCGCATCCACTTGCAGCTTCTCTGGAATCGCTGAGCGCTAGAAAGCAGCACACTTCACTGCTGTGCGAGAGCAGGTGACTGGCATCAGCCCTCAGTTAGCCCTCCTGACAAAGCCCAGAGACGTGTTGACTAGCTGCAGAAGGTGTCTAGTGCCCAGCTTTCCTCGGTGATGGCCGTATGATCACTTGCAGCGTAGGACACAAAGGGAGCCCAAGTGGGACAACCCCACGTGAAAATACAGTAGGCAGGGAAGCGTGTTGCGATAGTCTTGGCTCCACAGCTGCTATCTACCATGTTTTCCTCACATCGCTGATGGTGAGATGCTCTTGGAGGAAGGAGATATGACTTGAAAGGGAAGCAAAGAGTCCAGTTGGGACAGTTTGTTCCTACAGGCAGCATTTACCTCCTGTGAATGCTGTCAGAGAAGGCAAGATGCCAGTGGACAATACTGCCTGCAGGGAGGAGCAGGGAGCTGGGGCTTTGCATGTGGCTGTGTGGAAGCCAGCAGAGTCCCTCCGCGCTAATCCCTTGGTGTCTCTGAATTGCTGAGGAGGCTGATCGCAGGTCTTGCCCCTGAGTACAAGTGCTCCAGGTCAGATTCACTGTAGCTGGAGGTTTTTGCAAGTATGTTTCCTCCTGGTGCGTTGTACACCAGGAGACAATATCTTGTTTCCTGGAGAAGAACTTGATATTATCACTAAGAAGATTTAACAGAGGAATCTGGTGAACTTGTCACCGCCCTGCATAGTTTCTCTGTTTTTGCTTCTGTTAAAGCAGTTTACATAGGGTAAGGAGATAGGATGGAACTAGGATCCTTTTTGTTTTGTTGTTGTTAAAAACCTTTTTACAAAGAAAGGGATCAGAATGTTCACAGCTCAAGCTTGACTTGGATAAGGCCGCCTAGTGTCTGAATTTATCCAAATTATCCATGCTACTGTTAGGACAATGAGTCATGAGATTTACAACACTTCCATTTCTTGTCCCAGCTGGAACTACTACTAGAACATTTTTTGTGTGCTGGTCTGGTGTTCTCAGCTCTGGTCCCATCTGGAGTGAGTAAGATGCACCTGAGTGGGAAACACTTAGCTGAACATTTCAAAACAATGAGGCACAACATTAGAGACAGACACCTAAGGGTTCATGTCATCAGACCTAGGCTTGAAGAACAATTTTGTGTTTGCTCCAGTAAAGGCAGGTGCTGGACTACTGGGATAGAGGCACCAGAGATGTGTCTGCTGCTTTAGGGCTCAAAGGACAGAGGAAACTTCATTAAGCTTTGTAAGTTGTAAGTTTTGATGGGCACATGCCTAAACACCTTTATTGCTTAACCTTGTTTTTGGTGTGGCTTGTACACAAATTGCATGGATCATCATCAAAAAATTTGCTGAGTAAGTGAAAATATCTTGAATGGAGTTTTGTTTAAAGGACACCCTTCATGAAACAGAGTGAGGAAAACTACTGCCAGTCAGTGTATCTTTGCAATGCCATAATCTGTTGCTATTTGTAGACGTTTTATGTAATGATGAGGATTTACTTGAGATTTTTCTCAGGAGCTTGGCTGGGTCGTAATGGCACTAAATTCCTATCATTGGGTTTTAGAACACAGACTCCCACTCTGCAAGCTGATGTGACCAAGGCAAATCACATATGATCAAGTTTTCTGTAGTTCTTCAGCAAGTTCTTACAAGTGCTTAAGCAGGTTAAGTGCCCAAATCCTATTACTTTAGTTTTGAAAAGCTGGCTTTTAGTCTCTCTAGTACATATGTTCATAGGTATTTATGATCCCAGCTACCTCTGATGATTTCCCCCTCTGTGCCCTCAGCAAAAGACGGAGAATAGCACTACCTTATCTACCAGAGATACTGGGGGGATAAGTACATTAAAGATTTCTCAGAAGTCACTTGTGCTGGTTGATCTCACAGGTGTATTTACATGGCTTGATTCTCTTCCCATGAACTCATTTGAAATAAATAGAAATGCAGTGGTAATAGAGCTGGTGTCACCAAAGAATGACTCTTATAATGTCATACCCTGCTCAGAGGCAGCATGGGTGCAGAACCCAAGTGCCCTTCTTATTTGGAGAGGGCTTGTTTCAGTTAAGCAACGGTTGAGGTATGTATAGGATGGAAGCCTTCCTTCCTACTCTGTCGCCGTGGTTATGGGGGCAAAATGAAGCTTTTTCAGAAGTACTTCTAGTTCTATATAGCTACCAGCTAAACTATTAGAATTAACCTGGTATTCATTCCTATTACCTACCCCTTTATTTTTGAGGCAAAATGAGCACAAACACTTTGGTTCAGAAAGATGGAAATTTACACTTCAGCAAATAGCTGAGCGTTAATGACATTCAGCCTATATAGAAGCATATATCTTATAGGAAACTGCATTGGTTATGCTTGAGAAATCTTTCTAGGACAGTCATTGCCCTGAGACTTATGCATCTGCATAAAGTCTACTACATTAGAAACTGAACAGAATGGCCCGTCTCTCCCACGGTCTTAAGTTAACACTTTTCCTTTTGTCTGGGGCACCCTTTTCTAAACTTGAAATCCAATTGGCCAACAATTAAAGCCAATTAGCACGTGAGGAAAATAAACCACAGACCCCACTTCTATGTATTTCATGGGCTGTTAGAAAGCCTAGTTAGCTCAAGGCATTAGCATAGTTCAGGATCGGTCGAGGCACACAGCACAGACTAGTTGGCTTAAAGTATTAGAGGACTGCGATAGCGGGCTGGCTGAGCAGCAGTGTTATTCTGGGCTCACAGCTGCCAAACATTCTTGACAGGAGATGAGGCAGATGTCCAAGGACAATCAAAGAGAGAAGAAAGTTTAAGCCAACGTTTGCCTATCTCATATTCTCTACTTGATCCTCTCCTCAAAGACAAGGCACAGCTGTTGCACTTCAAGGTCTATCTGGCTGAACCCAGCAGCTCCTCCTTTTCCCCCTCCTGGCCTGCCTGAGCTTTCTCTGTGTTGGACTTTGGCAACCTACCAGACCTCATTAACTCCTAACAGGACGATTTGTGACGCTAAATGGGTCTTATTTAATCTTTTTGCATGTGTGTGAGTATCTGAGGACAATTCTGCTGCATACTAATTGCATGAAAATGTGGCGGATTATAGTTATGTGAGCATTGCCCACCAGTCTACAAGGGATCACCCCAGGCCACAAGAACAAGCACTGTAACATTAACAAGGTGATTTTTCACAGCTGCGATGGCAAAGGTGATACAAAAACAGCAGACAAAAGTGTTTCACAGACAAAGGCATCAAGAGGCTCGGTCATTTTGCTCTCACTGATGAATAAAAATACAAGAACTGTTGTGATAATGAACATAGTGAATGATGGCAGGTGTATTAGTAAGAACAGAAGTGCCATATCTATAGCTCCCAGCCCTACACAACAATTTATCCCACTCGGAGCCTGCTCTCTGCAGCCCTGTTTTCTGGCTGATGTTTGGATTTGGGTACAGACTGAGCGGTAGGCCAGATTTTGTGATACTCATGTCAACTCCTTGTGCTTTCCTTTTTTTGAGTTCCACAGCAACTCCTCTCACACAACAAGCATGGGGCAAGTGTCTACCATGTGGCCATATGAGATGGGGATGCCTCAAACTTAATCCCGTAATAGCCAGGTGATAAAGGAAGGACCAGGCTAAATAGCTTTCAAATGCCTTCTACTTAAAGAAATATATTGCACTCTAGGACCCCCCAAATTGAATGTCACTGACCTACAGGAACAGGCTGGGACACAAGAAATTTGGGCTCTGCCTCTCCTTAGCCTTCAGCAAATCATTTACTTTCTCATGGTTTATCCTGGGCCAGTGCATGGGAATAATAACAGTTAGCTGTGTTTCGAAAGCACTGTGAGACTGTCAGAGGAAAGGAATTGGCTAACTTCAAAGTAGTGCTATTATTAACTGCATACAGAGCTGTGGAAAAGATGTAACTGGCCAGTTTAATTCAAGTAGCCAGCTGAGTTTCCTGGGCCAAAAATATGGGGAGTTTGTTTTAGATTTTCCAAATGAGAAACAAAGCGTGTTTCTCAAAGACAGATACCTTCATGCTTTACGTTTTTTGAAATTTTTACATATGGAGAATTTTTGCACAGGCAGAGTAGCAACCATGTGCAAATAGAAGCTGAGATTCGGGCATGTGTTATTTTGTTCCCCAAAGTACGTCTGCAACGAGTCTGAATGAGCAATCCTACAATAACAAATGTTTCTAAGTCTATAATGGAGCAATTCTCCCTGTCCCTCAAATGCAGTAAAGAATCTCAATTCTGGACATCCAGCAGTTTCAGAAAACATGTGTTACTTACCTATTATTCACTGTACTTAGCGTTATTCTGCCCTTTACACATTGATTTGTTTCATTCATCCTTTATAGTTTGTTTTCAGCATTAGAACCATACCTGCAGGCACGCAGCAGACGCACTGAGGCCACCACATGCTAGAAGCTTAGAAGTGCTGTTGTGATACATCCCAGCAATATAATAACTCCTCGCCATGAGCTGCAGGCACATGGCTGCGATGGTTGAATCACGGTGGCTGGAGGAGCTACCACCCAACAGCTGAGCCACAGCAGCCGTGCACACTTTCTTAAAGCACCACCTCTTGTGAGCTAACGCGTTTTCTTTGACCATGAAAGCAGTTCCCACGCCTCATCTGGCAGGCAGTAACTGGTTAAACTGTGGTAAATGGATCACTTTCAATTGTGTGACTATATCCATAACATAATCTGGGATTTCAAAGGAGCCTTGGGCAATCAGCATCTCCCACTGCTTTATAGTGGGCTTTGCATGTCTCCGTCCCTTAGGATTTTGGTTATAATTCCTAGAATAAAATAATGTCAAAAACTATTTTGACTGTCCCCTAAATGTAATAAAAACATATCCCTGAAGAGTCATCAGTGCCCGGTCTCTGTGTGCCAAATTTAATTTTCTGTGTTGGGAGGAGGGGAATGAAAACAAACAACCCCTTAAACAATGACATTGGGATCTGAATGTGCTGTGCCTCCCAAGCCATCCAAAATCAAACACAAAAGGATGCAAAGCATTCCCAAATGCCTTCCCTTCACTTCTCTTCTCACAGCAACTCTAATGGACTAAAGCCTTTGGCTGAGAACAAGCTCATGACCGCAGCAGTAATTCAGCCACTCTTTCTCTCTCCAGCAGCCCCTTTCTGTCTGCCTCCAACCTCTATGCTTGCAGCAGTTTGAATTTTTGGTGGCTGGATGTCTTTGAGAGAGCATCTTCTGCCTCTTTAGCATGGAGCTGGTGGGCTATTTTGAGCGCATCATGAACTCAATGGACAAATAGGAGAGAGCCTGTGTGAAGAAAGCCCCCGTTTGTCACTTTTTGGGTGCCAGGGAGTGCTGCAGTTTGCCGTGATACTGCAGAGAGGATGTTGGATATTGGTGCAACCCACCCAGGAGGCATCTGGTGCTTCTGCATGCTCAGAGACTCAGGAAAAAAAAATTGCATTGGGAAACATCGTGAATCCAGGGCTCGATGGAAGCAATGTGCATGCAACCCTGGCAGACAGGCTGGAGGAATTGGGGTGCAACATTTGTGCTCGACTTTCAGCTGGCCAAGGGAATGCAAGCTTCACAGTTACTGCCACACTCTGTTCAAGGTGAGGGGGGATTTGGCAGCTGAAGCCCCATCCTCTCACCCTCATTAAAAATCCCATTCATTACATGTGATTTAGTGCTATGAGACACATTAGAAAGCAGACTCTAACTAGCACTTGAAAAGTTACTTTGGTCTATGCTGAAGATATTTAGGTACCTAAGCTGCTTAGGATAGATTTTTCAAAAATGCCAGGATGATTCATTCCTATTAATTTCAATAAGAGGCAGTTAAATGGTGCATTTATTTGTCAGTGCCTAACTGCTTAAAAATTGGATGGTGCTGATTGCAAAGATTTAGGAGCCCTGGCTCCTCACTGGAGCCAAAATCCTGCAAAGCAACCATCATTTTTTGCTATCCAAAACTCCCTGCATTTTTGGGGTCATTTCCTGTGTCTATCCAGGTCTGTGCTCTCTTACTGCTGTTTCCACTTTAAAGGCGGCTGTATTTCAGTGCCTGGGGAGGGATTGGCTGCACACATATGGCCAGACCACACTTAAGGCCTTTAAAATGTATAAGAAAGGGTGAAGCTGAAGTCACCCTGCAGCTTGACGCCCACCATCCCTGGACACAGCTGTGAATCCCCATTAGTCTTTGCAGTATAAGGGTCATGCGAAGGCGTGCTGGTTTTGGTGACGTGTAGTTTGAAGAAGTAAACATGAAATACTGCCTCTTTTTACACTCCGACTGAGTTTCTGGAGTTACACGAATTGCTATATATTGTTATATATTGTTATATATTTCCCGGTGCTTCTGGGGCTGTGATTTCAGGGCACAAGCAGACATCTAGCGTGCAGGGACAGCACTGGAAAGGGCAAAGCTCTGCATGCTTCGCGTGGCAAAACGGAAAGGATAGAAAGCGATCTCGGCTCGAAAGCAGAGGTTTTGGGCTACGGCTGTCTCTCTAGAGAGTGTCCCAGGGCTGGCAGCCAGCAGCCGGGTGGCAAGCTGTCTCAGGTGTCTCTCTGCTCTGCAGAGACCACAGGGGAAGGCAGCCAAGGGTGGATCAGACCTGCATTCAGTTGCACGGAGTCGCTCAAGCAGAGCAAAACACAAGGCAAATCTTTCTTCCAGGCCCCATCTGAGTTTGCCCTGACACTACCCCACCTTGTCAGAGGGAGGGAAGGGTCTGGTTACTACGAGCACTTTTTGTTCATTAAACTTGAGCTGCAAGAACTAATTTGCCTTTTGGGCAAGCTTGCTGAATACAAAGCCACGCCTTGTCCTGTCGGGCGCAGGCAGTGCTGCCAGCGCTTCGGCATCGGAGGCTGCAGTGGCATGGCCTCAGCTGGCAGGCAAAGCTAGGCCTTGCTTTGCGTGGCCTGGTGTGAGGGTTTTGCTTTGACACATGGCAGCACATTTGGATTGCTATCACCTCCTTCACCTGACTGCTGCTGGCAGTCAGGTTGCAACGAAGCACCTCGTGTTTTATTGGGAAAATCCTGCTGCTGCTTTCAAAGGGTAGGCCTCTGGGTGAGCCTTCGTCACAGAGCCCCCCACCATTGCTTTCACTTACCACGAGGGTCCAACCCTAATCCCTTTAGCCAGCAAGGCTGACCTCAGGCAGCCCAGGCCTGTGAAACCCAGATGGTAACAGCTCTGAGGACAAAATATCTTCCTGCCCCATGGAGAAAGAGCAAAGGGAAGTTTACAAAAGGCCCATATGTGGCTGAGCCATTTTAAGCAGCTCAGGTACAGACACACCTCTTCCTTATCCAGAAACCTCCTCAGGGAAGGAAAGAAAGACATATGTTTGGCCTCTGCAGCAAGCTCTTATCTTGGCAGGAAAAAGCTATTGATGTTCATGTTTCACATTTCTGGCGCCCAAAACAGGTTCTGATGTTTAAAACGAGGCAGCGGTGGAACCTGTTTTAAATATGTAACAGTCTCAGAAAGGAGCAGTCTAATCACTTCATTATCCAACACAGCAGAAAATGGTTTGAAACCCAAACTTGGGAGAGGGGGGCTTGGAGGAACCTTCCACAACAAGACATTGCCAGCATTAACCCTGGTATTTATTGCTCATTTTAACTATGGTGCACAGCAAGCATTTTCTCAGCCTCGCATTGCAAGAATATATAATTCATATGCTTAATATTTAGCCTCAGCTCTCCTTGCATATGTTACAGTGCTGGAGACTGTTTGTGTGTTTGCTATATATCAGTTGACACCTCTGTAAAATCTTTATATTGAATGCCTTTGGCAACTATATGCCAAATAATAGCATTACCATTTGTAATTTTCTTAGCTGCAGCTTTCCTGTAAGCTTTGCTCTATGCATTACAAGTAGGAAGGATTTAAAGAGCTTTATTGGTTCTCAAGTCTTCCTAATGACCTTTCCTTGCTTTTGTAAGTCAAAATAACTTTTTTTTTTCTTTTCTGTTCTCCTTGTGCATTTTCAAGTAAAACTGCAAGAGCTCCTAAGCAAATAAGTAAGAGAGTCAGATAATCACTGTCTCTGCCCCCACAGAAACTCTTTCTTCCTCCTCCTCCTCTCTCGCTTCCCGCCTAGAGTCCTCTGGTGTCACCCTCAGATTTTGTTGACTCTTGTCTTGCAGATGCTTTTCTTCCCTTGCTCTCATCTTCAGCTCTGCTCATTATACTAGCAATGCTGGCAAAAGAAATAGAAGAGCCCCTGGTGAAAGATCGGGGCCGAGCTGTGCTAAGCGCTGTACAAATAACACAAAGGCTGTCCTTGCTTCGGGACTCGCAGTGTAGGATTTAGACAATATGCCACTGGGGAATAAATCAATAAATGGGAAGGAGAGAGTGTTTAAGAAGGAGATATGTTTATACCTGTTAATGATTATGTGGAGTTTCAATAGCCCCGTTATTTGCTTCTTTTATAAATTCTGTGGGTTTTCACCTAAAACCTCTCAATACTTTCCTGAATCATAGTCTTTTGTTTTGCCTGTCCTGGACGTCATCTTGTCCAGGTTGGGCTCTGAACTTTTCCCAATCAGCACTGCATGTTATTCTTGTTTAGTTAGCACCAGGTACATTTACAGGGTTGTATATTTGCTTAATAAAAATAAATAACCAGCAGAAGTTCCAAGCTGAGAATTACTTCAGACACAGCATTTTCCTTATTGCTTTGTCTTGTGGAAAACAAAGTACATTTTATCCTACGTTTATCATGTAGCTTATGTGGTACTTTTCATTTTGATGTATGGCACACTTTCTAATGTGTCTCCCCTCATGTCTCTTTATTACTAAAGTGTTCCGGTGGAAAAGTATATTACAAACAAATAAATAACTTTCAACTACTGTCACTAGACTAGCAAGTGAGCCACAGGCACAGGCTAGTTGGGTCCATTCATTACAAAGCCTTTTTCAGGACTTTCTATCTTTTTGCTTTGCTTTGTTTTGTTTTAATTAATAGCTCTCATAGCTTCATCCTAGCAAATTTTACTTTCTGGCTCTTGTTCTCATATATCCACCAAAGGGATGTTTGAGCTGGTTCAATATCAGAAGGAAAAGCAAAACTCAGTTTATTTCCCCCCTTCCCTCCCCCCCAAAAAACCTCCCCAAAATGAAAAGTTGGAACAGGGAGGGGAAGAGAAAGGAGAAAGAGCAGAGAGGAAGCAGATGGGATCTGAGCTCTTGGGTTAAACCTCTGCTAGTTTTTGGAAGAGGGATGGGGACGGTGACAACTGCTGATGAAATGAGCCAGCGCTTTCACCCCATGATAGCTGCCAGCCCAGACACCAGCATCTCCCTGGGTCATGGCAGCAGCAAGAGTGGCTTCCTAGGGCTCTGAAGGCAAAACAGCCAGCAGTCATGGTTCAGGCTGGTACCTTCACCCAAGCTTGGTCTGTACCTAGCTGCTGCTGCAGAAGCCCAGGCCTAGGTTTTGAAACCAGATAAAAGATGAGAGTTTGGAAGTAGAGGGAGTAGTGGAGACTTGTTTGATGGTCATGGGGAGTTGGACTTGCCTGAGTTGGCCATTGATAGCTACTAGTGAGGAGACCAATGAGAAAGAGTTTAAATGCATGAAGCTTTCTTTGTCCAGTTAGGAAAGAGTGAAAGGCAAAAGCATAGCTTTCAAATAGCAATGTGGGAAGCACCTGCAAGCCTTCATTAGTCCCACAAACCTGTTGTTGGTAATGTAATAAAGGAGCATGGGCAGGAGGGTGCAGGCTGCCAGCACTGCAGCAAACACAAGCAAGCTCTGTGTTCAATAAGTGACGGGTCCTTCCCCACCCCCTGCCCTCCTCCATCACCTTGCCTTTCTAAAGCATCAAGTGCGCCCGGGGTTGTTTTACGTGGACTGGGTTGTACATGCAAAACTTTGTGACAAGCCCATTAAAAGTGTGTTAAATTACAATGCTTCTGTTTAGGCTCTCTCACCGAGACGTGGACACTAATTTATGGCAGCTGCTGGATGATAAACCTAGAGATGGAAGGAAGAACCCACACAAAGGGAAATGGAGAGAATTGCATGGTAATTCCTTCAGGCAGGCCTGAAGCCTGGGAATATTCCTTTGTTTGTTTTGAAGCACTTTCTATGAAAATACAGTTATAAAAGAATTCTTTTAGCTATATCCTTTCTGCTCCCTGCCCCAGCCTGATTGTGTGAAAAAGCAACTTTGCCATAAACAGATTTTACTATATCAGAGTCAAATTTTACTACATCATTATAGGAGTGTTCCACTGGGTAATATGACTGGCCGCCCTATCAGAGGACTAGTGCTAATGCTGTAGTGAAAACATGCCATCACACTTCCCCAATAAAAACTTTTATTGTATCCCAGTGCACATTAAAAACAACACTAACTGCATTAATACATTGTAATTTACTTTTGTGTTATGGAGCAAATGACAAACCTAGTGCTAATGAGGTCATATTTTCCATTACCCCAATGCATACTCTTGGTTAATCCAGTCCTTGGAGATTTCCATTTGGGATTCAGACACTGGTGTGTGCACATGCACGCATGGACACACAGACACACACAGTGTGCGTTTGCTGGTAAAGGATGCTTCCATTGTCACTTTGCCAATTGTGGTGCTCTAATGTGATTTTATTTTAAACTGCCACTTTCAAAACATTTTTTTTTTTTATTGCCGTGACATTTGTGTTTAGTTCACAAAGCCTTCCTTAACCAAAAAAATATACACGCATTCCCATCACCAGTGTCGTCTCGTACTTGTGAAGCCTCTTTCACACTGTGGTGAACAGAAATGCAATTCTTCTGTGCTGCAGAAGATGAGGCTGAAAGGATTCTTTAGGGATTGCTTATATTTCAAGTGCAATTATTTAAGAAGCTGTAAGCTTTCCATTTTATTTTGTCATGAGCTGAATGTTAGAAGAAAACTCATTTCTCAGGAGATATGGATGATTCTTTATTTCTAAACTTCCTGTGGTGTTTTCTTAATGATGCTATTAAATGATTAAGCTTTGCTTTTATAAATTAAATCACCAAAATGAAATCATTAAGGCTCTCTCAGTTTTATTAAGCATAGTTATTTGCCATCATGTGTAAATTCACTTAAGTAATCATCTACACTATCTCCTTTAAAATTGTGTTGGCAGCACCACAGGGAGGTCAGTTCAGAGTGGTGGTTGGTGATACCTGTCTCTTCTCATTTCAGCGGGCTTAAAATAGGCTAATGAGGACAAGGGATGTGTTTGTACCAGCCAGGCAAACCAAAGCCTTAGCGCAGGGAAGATCGCACAGCCAGCCCTGCCATTTAATGCAGGGGCTTTCTGCAGCCAGGGCTGTGCACAGGAGCAGCCTCTTCCAGCCCAGGCAACACAACTGGGAGCTCTGCCGGCTTGCATTAGTTAGCAAATTGCTTTGTCTTTATTTTCCTTCCAGCCCTGTCTCTTTCTCTCCATATCTCTCCTCTGCTCTCTGCTATTTGTTCTTGCCACATTTGAGTCTCCACTCTGCTGATGAATTAGGCTGCTGCTCAGGGAGAAAATTGATCTTCACTCTTACAGAAGTTGCAAGACAAGTTATGCTTAGTTCAGGCAGTGGTATTTTGCTGGTCCTCGCTATGATAAGGAATGGATGGTACTAGGTATATGGATGTGAACTGCAGCTGTGGAACCTAAAGCAGAGCCTCTTGTTGATATTTATGTTTAAAGCCATTCCTTTTAGCTCTTAAAAACATTATACATTTTTAATAATGTCTTATCGAGAATGTTTTCTATTTTTGAAAGACTACAGTGTGAAAGGGTAGTTTTTTAGTGATTCAGAAGCTAGTTTCAGATTAGCGAAAAACAGTGTACTTGTGTTATCTCAGATTGTAACCTCTGCGTGTTGTAAAGCTGGAAGTGGTGAGGCAGCCTTGTGTGATAATGCAGGTATCTTACATACTTGTTCGGATACGTGTCTGAGGTGGGAATTATCCCTAACAAAGCACCTGAGGGAGGTGTGCTTTGCCCTGCTGCAACGGGTTAACTAAGTTGTTCTCTCCGAGCTGCAAAGGGCCAGATTCCTGCCCTGGCTTCACATCGAGCAGGTTTTGCTGATGGCTGTCACTTCTCCTGACACTGGAGACGATGGAGATAACGGGGAGGCTCAGTAATTGAGTTTGGCATGTGGTCAGGAGCTGCACAGTTGCAGGGACAACATGCCTCTGGAGCAATCAAACTCCTCAACCATGGGCAAAGTCTCCTGTGTCCTCTCTCTCTTAATTTTCTTTCTTTCTTTTTTTTCTTTTCTTTTCTTTTCTTTCTTTCTTTCTTTCTTTCTTTCTTTCTTTCTTTCTTTCTTTCTTTCTTTCTTTCTTTCTTTCTTTCTTTCTTTCCTTCTTTCCTTCTTTCCTTCTTTCCTTCTTTCCTTCTTTCCTTCTTTCTTTCTTTCTGTCTTTCTCTCTCTCTCTCTCTCTCTCTCTCTCTCTCTCTCTCTCTCTCTCTTTCTCTTTCTCTCTCTTTCTCTCTCTCTTTCTCTCTTTCTCTCTCTCTTCCTTCCTTCCTCCCTCCCTTCCTTCCTCCCTCCCTCCCTCCCTCCCTCCCTCCCTTCCTTCCTTCCTTCCTTCCTTCCTTCCTTCTAAACTGAAACTGCAAAGTATAAAAACAAGGAATAATGAATAGTAGCTTATTTTTTCCTCCTGTCACAAGCACTGTTTACTGCTGTTTGGTTTCAAACTTCAGCTAGTAAATATTCCCAAACTCAGCTCTGAGTCTTGTCACTTTACCAGCTTGCTGGCAAATAAATGAATAAATGAATACTTCCTATTATCAATTTATAATATTTTCAGAAAACTATGAGTAACCATGATCCCCTGGAATCATTCCTGAGCTGATTGCATCCATTTGCTTAGATTTTGAATGGCAGAAGGCTTAACAAAAAATAATAATAATAATAAAAAGGAATTTCAGAATAAAAATTCATTCTGAAAAAAAATGTTTCAAACCTATGGAGTACAGCTTCTTGTATCCTCAGATTATTTGCTGTGGCTTTCTTCTCCAAGAAAATAGCTTGGCATACAAGATTACTTGGCATTGAGAAACCTGATTATTTTTGTTTAAAATGCTGAATTATTTTATTATTTCTGATAAAGAAATTTTGGGTGAAATGTAATTGTAATGTGCATCATCAGCCTAAGCATCTTCAGCTGAAGACTCCTGCCTGTTTTTATTCTGAAAAGTGCTTATTTACTTAGACTTCTTTGGAACATAAACATCCAGAAGCAGAGAAATAATTCTCAGATGATGGTAATGTTAATGAAAAACAATTTGCATTATATATACACACATGTATGTATATATATTTATTTGGTACTTATATGCTGTTAACATATATCTGCTACAACTTTAAAATACTCTTGAAATATATGAAGTGCTTTTAAATTTGATCTGGAAGCATATTAAAACAAATGAAAGTCAGCAGTAAATCTGGGACAATATTATTGAAAACCTGATGCAGATATCTATGTTGTTTGCAGAGAGGCCTTTTTGTCAGACTTAGAATAGTTTTGGCTGAATTTTCAATGAAAGAGTTTAAACTGTAGGAACAATAAATTTTTTGACTTGACAGAAAACATTGTTATATAGACAAATAACTGGCATGCCAGTAAATAAATGGAGTGTATTTTCCAAGCATCAATAGATGCCTGGGCAAAAGCCATTTTAACAGGAACAGATTTTTTTGTGTGTACAGTGGCTCCTGTGTAGTGTTTGGAAAATGTACCCATATGTCTACTCACAAATAATGTTCACCTGTAAGGAAATGCACACCAGGTTTATGGATGCTATTGAGTATTCCCAGTCCTACCACTATGAATAATGATGCTTACATGCCCTCAAACATGAAAAATGCTCATCTGAATGCACTGAAGTAGCCTGACATACAGATTGTTGACATTATTTTTTAAAGAAGTATTCACAGTTGGAGGCAGCAGCATTATCCTTGCCATGCGCCAGTGGAAAAAGGGTTTGGGAACTTAGCTGAGAACCAGTTATTGATGTTAGCTAATCCAGGGAGTTTGCTCCAAAGTATTCAGTGGAGAGCAGCAAGGCTGAAGATTTGGATTCCCCAGGGTGGGCAATCATTCACTGCTCATGAGCCAGAGACTGCAGGGCCTTAGGCAAATAACTTTGCTGCCTGTTGCCTCTTTTTCCCCATTTGTAATAGCTGACTAGGTATAATTATGTATCTGTTGCTTTAGAAGATAAATTAGTTCATATTTGCAAAGCAGGGGGAAGAAAAAAAAAAAAAAAGTGGATTACCTCTGGTCTTTTCATTCTTCTTTTTCCTAACTGCCCACTGAAATTGTTTCCCTTTGCCAAAAGAATAAGAAAAGAAAGCCGATGTTTATTCCTGCCTTGCAGTGCTCTGCTCCTGAGCATTAAAACGCCATTGACCTTTTCAGCCAGGCTGAGTGGGGCAGGCCAGTGACACAGGAGAGACGGGGGCCAGTTCTGCGATGGCTACAACAGGTAGCGATTTGGCTTGTTGAGCCCGCGCCCAAATTTTGTCTGCAAATTTGAGCCCTGAATCACATGTTGCTAGGCGGATACTATTTTCAAACATTTAAGGCAAGCTTTTGAGTGTAATGTGCACTTCTCTCCTTCAACATTTAAAGACTGCAGCAGTGGGAGAGGCATGCGGCATATCTGTAAAAGCCTGAAAGCTGATGAAATCTCAGTTAGATCTGTTATCTCCCAATGCTTTAAAGGTCTTCAGCTGGGAGATTAAAGAACAAGGTTACTGTGACAATTTGTTTACACGCAGGGAGAGATTAAGATCTCGTTGAAAAGGAATAAAAATAACATCATCTTGAGCTGTCACAGCATGAGACCCATTGTAATCAACACTGGTCTGATTTCAGGGATAATTTAAGACCAATTTATTATCTTAATTAAAAAAAAGAAGAAGAGAGAATTCAGTGTTTCAGATGCCAGTTGGGCTGCTGTATCTACACTTTACACAGTTAGAAACTTTAGAGGTGTTCTGAAAGCCAAGCCAAAATCAGATGATACAAACATTTTAGTCTGGCTTAATAAACTTCAGCTTAATTATACAGCTAAACACAGAAAAACAACCCCAAAATTCCCAAACCCACTCAGAAAATGAGCACAGAAAACGTTGTTTCTAAAGTCCATTTTAACCCTATATCTCAAGCAGGTGAAAATGAAATAAATACATGTGCTTTGATTATATTTCATGCATATAATTAAATTGTTCAGTTGCAATAACAATAAGATCATGCTGAATATTCCTCATATTTGCTGTTCTTGAAATTTAAACTGCCTGAGCTTCCGGTATCCAAATAAGAGCACAAGCAATTTAGAGTTCAGAGAAGGGCTTCCTGTGTTTCACGGGATGTTTAAAATGGAGTTTAATATATATATATACATTTAAAAAAAAAAAAAAATCAATTTGCCTGGCCAGTTTTGGTGGTGCTTTTGCACTTGTTTTTACCAAACATTGAAATGGCTATTTCCATCTTGCGTGCTTGCAAAATGCATTTTAAATGTGTTTCTCATGATCATTCACCCTTGCAAGCTGATGATCCAAGTTGCTGTATGCTCATCCAGCTGGTGGAAGAATATCAGGTGACTCATACGACAGTGCTTTTGGCACAAATACCAAATTTTAAAAGCAACTAGGGGAAAAAAAGGAAATTCACCACAAGTGCATCTTTTAAATAGAATTTGAAACAAATCTGGCAAACTAGAAGAGTGTTTTCAGACATCTCCCTCAGAGAAAAAGGTGGGATGGGGCAGATGAATTACTCACTGCAATTTGCCTAGTTCTCCTGTCTCCTCCTCAGGTCTAATTCACTGGACCACCCTTGGAGATTTTGTGTTCAACTTTGAACCATTCCAAACCTCTGAAACAGAGTCAAACGTGGGTTTTGTAAGCTGAATCCACCGGCACCACTGCCAGAAGAAGGGTTAGTCAGTGAACTCTCCCCTATACATAAAATGAGAAGGACCTGACCTGGTTCTGGGTGGGAATCTGCTGGACCCCAGTGCTCCAAGGCAGGCAGACTGACCCAGCTTCTTCCAAATATTTTATGGCATCCTCATGCAAACTACTTCAGTATTTCACTGCCCATAACTTTAAGAAGTTTCAGCTAGGGAATCATTTGGATGACTAACCACAGGCCTCTACTGTCATTTTAAATGTCTTATTGCATCTTGCCAGGCCTACAGCCCCATCACAAAGATGCAAATCTTGCATAGGTCCCTTATCATATCTGTCAGCCTGTCTTGGATACCCCTGGCACTAACCTTTTAGATATAGGTACCTGAGCTTTTCCCCTGACCTGAATCCTTGGCCTAACGTAAACTCTTTTCTTTCTAGTATAGCCAGTATGGCTGAGGAGGGTAGATTATTTTCTTCTTTCATCTTTTGCATTTCTGAAGACCCTCAGTTGAAACAATTGTGTTCTTTCACAGGGCAGATTCCCTGGAGCTCTGATCTTCCTGCTCACCCTCCAAACCCAGCCCCAGCCAGCTCTGCATGGGCTGGAGGTCATTCAGGAGTCCTGCAGTCAATACCCCTGCTCACACATGCTAATATGATGTTTGCCTTTTCCACAACACCATGACAGTGTTCCCTCCTCTTTGACTTGAGATCTGCTCGTCTCTTCATGTCCTTGTTGAAGAATCACTAGCTTGCCCGGCTTTTCCTGTCTTCATGTACCTTGCTCCTGTCCAGATTGGACTCCAAACTTGCCCTTTGGGAGTGGTACCTTATTTATTTCCAGACCATTTTTTCCCATTTATCAAGATCTCTTTTGAATTGCTCTCCTTCCTTTCAGTGAGCTGCCGACCCTCCCTGTCTCAGTGTGCTCTGAACATTTAATGCTTATATTCTTTATTTCACTGGCTTTAACAATCTCGTTGAACAGGGCCGGTCCCAGGACAAACCCCAGGGGAGCTCACTCAGCATCGCTTTCCATTTTGACTGCTGATAACTTACCTCGGCAATCCTCACAGTACAGATATACTTTTCTACATGGTCCTTTTATTCGTTTGCCCCACTCAGAGAGATCTCCCCTGGAGGTTTGGGGGGTGGTGTAGAGGCACGGATTTCAAAGCAATATGTCATTTTACCCCAGCAGAGGATCTGACTGTTTATTTCCCCTCGCCCATTGAACTTCTTTGTCCTGTTGCCCCGCATATAAAGGCAATATGAATAACCCTGAGCCATGTGAGGCTGTGGAGGGGGAGGTTACTGTGACTCACACTACCATGCTTTTTTGTTCCCCCTTTGGTGCTGTATTGCCTAGTGCGTGTCCTCACTCCTGGCTCTCACCACAAAAGGCAGCAACAATCAACCAAACCTCCGAATGAGTAATCTGCTCACAAAGAGCCTTTTGAGTGCACAAAGTAGTTGCAGGGAGGAAACGTCCCACTGGGGAACCAGGTGGACAGCAAACATTCGCTTTCCATTACAAATGAGTTCAAGGGAAATGGAGTCACCCCAGCATGGGATGCCAAATCTGTGTCCAAAGCTACTTCCCACCATCCAAGCCAAACATGCTTCCCTTTCTCTCCCTCCCCGTCTCCCTTCCTTGTTTACAAACACGTTTACAAGTACTTGATAGGTGACCTTATTTACTTAGTAACCTGTGGATTCATTTATCTTGAAATTAGCAGGTAATGAACTGGAAACCCTCAACAACCCTCCCACTAATTAACATGATAATAAGATTGTTTTGCTACAGAGGTACAATTAGCATGTATGAGCTAGAGGGGGAGAAAGATCAATAAAATGTCTGAAGGGTACTAGGAACCAGTCTCAAGAAGAGAACAAAAGAAGAGAGCTTTATGGGGTTATAACAGCAGCAACAACTTCCAGGCCTGTCCCTTTACAGATTGCAAGAGCAGTGGTCTTCTTTCCACTAAGCTGCCTGCAGGCAGGCTGGGAAGACTTACCTGTGTCATATACTGCTCCTTGCTATTCATACTAGATTAAGGATACATGAAAAGGATTGTAGACAATATGTTTGAAAATGGGAAAAAAAAAAAAGTTTTGAAAAAAAAGAAACACCAGCAAAACACCAGAACATACATAAGATGTCTCTCCTTAAAAATAATGCATGTGTTAGGTGTTGAAAGGGGATGGTGTAGAGACCACCATCCCATAATCATGCAAGAATTTCAGCACGCATGTTGAGAACCCCCCTACCCCTTTGCTGCCTAATTGCAGAATCATGCCTTTACATATGGAGAAGTAGCAAGAAAAAGTTGCACGACAGTTTCAGGAGGGGCTCTTTGCTAAGCCAAGATGGGTTTGGCGTAAGGGAGCTAGGGAGAACTCCTGTGCAAGAGTGGTGTGCAGATAGAGAGAGCTAGCTCTGCCAGCCAGGTATGGCACTCTCCTCCAAATCCCTGGTCAGGTGGAGGGAAGCTGCTCTAAAAAGAGAGCATTTCTCCGTAGGAAAAGGAACATGAAGGAAAAGGGAGAGTTTTTTGTTTGTTTGTTGGTTTTGTTTTGTTTTGTTTTTCCAAACATGACGTTGTATTTAGTGGACTAATGGGGAATGAAGAGTATGGGGCTACAGACCTGTTAGCCTTTCTGTGTCCTTCTGTGGGTAAATGCACAGCTAATTATTAAAAATTAAGTATTATTCTAGCACTGGGTGCACTGTCTGATGCACCAAATTGAAGGGCCAGCAAACTGTAGTACTGCCCTTTTATGCAGATATTGCTGGATAAAAGAACTCTGGCCTTCCGTTTGGAGGAGTTCAGCTTAAATCCCTGCATGTCTCAGTGAAGCTCACTAGGATTCTTTATTTTTCATAAGCCCCTGTAAATATCGGCTCCTCCACACAAAGCCATTTTGCCCTGGATGACTTGGGAAATGAGATCATTCACAGTTGCTTGACGTAAATGGTGGGTGCCGAAGGCTTGAATCTGGCCCCGAGCTCTTTCCCTCACATCTGGCTTAACCCCACATCTGTCCTCCCCATCTGTACTGACGCCTTCTGTCACCTCCGAAACTTTACATTGTGCAGCGCATTTCAGCACAGCCCCTGCCAAGGAATTTGGGATTGCCGTGCCTCTGGAGTGCAGGCTTCAGGTAGCACTGACAACTCCTGTGAGCGTTTCACCACAAGTCTGATTTTCGCATGAATGTTATTCATCAGTCATTTGAGTTCACAGAATATTGTCTCCTGGCATTCTTTGGAGTGCGAAAGAGGAAGGAAAACTATTAATTACTTTTGATTGACGTTTTCCATTTGTGTGTGTGTGTGCAGGGGGGGGTTGTTGTGCATTTTTTTAATAGAACCTCAGGTTTCAATTGGGTAAACTGACACCTTGCAATCTGATCTGACAGCCCTGCTTTGTGTGGGAGTTTGTACGACTCCAAAATTTCAGCTGTGAGACTTTCTGCGTGAGCAGTCGTTTTATTAGAAGTTTTGACACCTCTCCTAGCAGGGATCAGTGCCCGCTGTGTGAACGGAAACACCAAAAAGAGCATTGTGTGATGCAGAGTGGGAAGGAAAGAAAAGAAGTTCTGTAGCAAATAACCGAAATTAGCTCAGACAGAGTTCTTTGGAGACCTTACCTCACAACAATAACAGTGGGACACTGGAGGTCATCCCACTGTAATTACTGTCACGGGTTCACGTTATCGTTTAAAAATCACAGATGCCCACACAGTTTTGTTGCATTTTGTTTCTCCCCCCTGAACCTGCCTGGTTTGTGTTATTTTGGACTTGACTGTTTATGATTTTCTCTCACAAGTGGATGGCAGCAGCTTGAGTTTCTTCCACCTTTTTAGCTTGAAATTTGCCAACAGTTTGTTGGTGCTGGGCTCTGGAGCTGTTGAGGCTGACTGCAGTAAGCAACATGAGACAGGTATTTGACTCCAGAAGGGAAAAAGTGCACTGGGACTACACCTTGTAGGACTGATCCAGTCCTTTCCCCAATGCACAGCCACACCCTGCACACCCCAGTGGATTTTCTTCTGTTTGGCTCCAGTAGCTAAAAGGGTTTTTTGTTGGATGGGAATGGCACGTGAGTAAGTTATTTTTGAAATTTCCTGTCTTTCCAGCATGTTTCCATCCAAATCCTTCTAGTAACTGGGGGGGCTTCCTGCACAGATTTTGGTTCAGAGAGTTGGAAAACAAAACCTGATCAATTGTAGAAGCTGGACTAAAGGTTTTGTAGGGAGAAAGCATTTTTTTTTCTGATCCTTCTCACCTGCCCTCAGCTAGGTTGATAAATACCTGTGAAGCATTTGCTAGGAAAGTTCATTGTAATAAGCAATCCTTCTGGCCTAGATTTGTATCTTCCTTGAGAATAGGTGTAATTTTAGATCTGCTTTGCAAGCTTTTTTTTTTTTTTTTTTCTTTTTTTTTCCCTTTCCCCCCTTTTCTTTCCAATACTGCTCCGTACAATAGGAATCTTGTCCCATGGTGTGAAGCCCCTGCAGAGTTATAAAATTGTGTCACCTTCCCTGCCTCCCTTATAAGTTACTCTATGTGACACTATTAAAAAGAAAAACCACAGGATCTCCTGGGATCAAAACAATGTCCTGTTGTTATCTTAACACCACTCCATTTGGCTTTTTTGGCTTTTACCTTTCATTTCCTACAGCTCTGTGCAAGCAGAGCTTGCCTTGCATTGTGCTTCATTCCATGCATGCATTTTCTCAGAGAAGATGCTTTTATTTCTGAAGGATATGCTGGGTGGCCAGAGGTTTCAGATTTCTTCAGCAGGGATTCATCTCTTCCAGGAAGGGGGAGGTTGGAGTGAACAGGCCGACTAAGAAACTTTCATCTCTGTGCAAGAAGGGAGGAGAGACTTAGATGCTCATCACTTCCTCAGATGAAGATTTAAGCTCAAGAATTAACTAATAAACTCCCTATCCCGTGGGAGCTGAGACAGTGTGTGTGGGGGAGGGAACAGGCTCAACATGTGTGAGTTTCCCACTTTGAGCAGGAGTTTTGGTGGCCTGGAAAATGTAATGTGTTTTTCCTTCAGACTCTCTGGAGTGTGACTCATAAGCCTCTGCAGCTCAGACAGTTTTGCAGAACAAGCTACCAGCAACCTCTTTGTCCTTCGTGTGGTATTACTGAATAAGCTCACGGTAACTCATGCCTTGGAGCAACTTAGCATCAGAAGTAAGATGTTGCAATTGGTGCTTTCATACTCGTTTCACATTTGTTAACAGGAGCAGAAGTTACCTACGTAAGAACAAGTTTATCACCATGTAAAGGCTCAGGTCTAGAAAACATCGACAGGTAGTGCACCCTTAAATCTATTTGAATATGTGATGTGTCCAGTTGCATTTTCTATGTTACACATTTCTGCAATGTGATTTGATTTCTAACTTGAAGATCCTGCTATTAGATATTATTATAACTCGAGGATAAAACTCTTCATAATGCTACCTTGCAGTTACTGTTTTTGACCCAAAAGCTCACAGAGTGCCTGGCAAATGCTAAATGGCTTTATCAGAGACCCTAGTTGTCATTAATTATAGTTATAGCCATTTTACACATATGCTAAGTGAGGGTTTCAGCAGTTTGTACTAGGTCATGCAGTGTGTACAGTATGTGGAGTAAAGCAGAGACAGAGGCCAGTTTTGTCTGGCAGGATGTCCAGGTGTCCTGGGAACTGATGCCAGCTCTCCTTACAGGCTGAAAGGATTATTGGGCTGGAGAAGAAGCATTGCACTCCTTGAAGGAGTATCTTAGGATCTTACAGAGGCTGTATAAAGCTAACTGGTCTTAATTGCAATATCACAGCAGCAGTGCATAGCTGTGATGCACTGCCAAACCACTGGTCTGTCCAGGAACTTATGTGGCCCTGTTCACCTCTATATGAGAACACTTTTTTTTTTTTTTTTTTTTTTTTTTTTTTTTTTTTGGTCTTTACTGAACTTTTAAACAGCAAAGGCTGTTTACTCAAAGTTGTACAGAAAATGAAGTGGCTAAGGAGAGGAACCTGAGCCAGAACTACAGCATCCCCTTCCAGGACTCTATCCTTTAAATATGTCCCTTGCAGTCTTAACTTTTTTTTAACAATTAATGTTCAGAAGTCTCTTAATAAATTAATTATGTACTTAATTAGGTAATATGAAAAAGTGACGATTTGAAGAAATAGCATTGCAGGCAATCTCACATCTTCTTCCTAGAGACAGCTTTAGCTTTTCCAGTGTCCACTTCCAGCACAGGGGTACGCTGCAGCCAATGGGCAGCTCCTGGCTCTTGGCTTGCAGAACCACTGCATTAGAGGTGAGCAGAGTCTGGGTCTTTGCTTCTACACAAAGACTTCTTGTGATATGCATTTCTGCCATCATCCTTTTTACCTTTGTGTGACATTTCTGATTGTTTTGAGGTTGGTTTTTATTTTTTTTGGTTTGTTTGTTTATTTTAATTAAACATGACTAAACAATGATTCTCTGGGTGGGAATCATTCTTCCTAATAACCACAGTGTGCATACTAACTATACTAAAAATAAATCTTGTCTCTGACTAGTTAAAAATTGCAGTGATTTGTTGATGCTTTTTACCTGTCACTAGTAAGATATAAATATAAATAAGTAGAATTACATTTAAAATATCCATCACTTCACATATGGAGAGTGGCAATGAGTGGGCTGTAATAATAAAATATACTTTATAAGTGTCATAATCATTCAGACACCAGGAACTCATAAGCCACAGATCTGACATTCAGATGATGAATTGTGATTTTGTTTTAAAAGCCAGACATGTCAACTCCATGTGCATATTGGGAATTGTAGTTCAAGTGACCTCTGCTAAAACACTGACCTTAACAATAACTTTGTTTTACATTTCCCAGAAACTTTTTAAGTAGGTGTGATACTTTCCAAATGCAGTTGTTGCACTAATAGTAATGTAAAGTCATTTAAAATATTTTGACACCTTTGTTGTGGTCATATATTATATGACACAGAAAATGAGATTCAGTGAATGGCTTAAAATTAATTCTATTTTGGGGTCTTGGTAACATCATAAAGCCCTTGAGATTCACCTGTGTGATATATGATATCACTGGATAAGATAATATTCTTCTAAAACTCTACAGCTCATCCATTCTTGCATGCAATAAATAAATACATTAAATATACATACGGAGGAGTGTTAGTATTGGTACATATGAAAGAGGATTAGATAACACTCAAGGGAGGCTCCATGGACTGTAGGGATCTTAAATCTGATGGAGGAAGGTTGATTCAGTGGACTTCAGAGACCTGGATTCTGCTCCCCTCTCTGCTGCAAGTTCCTCTTGTGTGACCTTGAACATGCTGTTTAAAACCAAATCTAAAAAGTATTTAGGCTCCTGATTCCTGTCAGGATGCCTTGCTCATTCTGATTTTGGTAGAAATTTAAGATTTGAAAAGGAACTGGGCACTAAAATACCTTGAAAGATCAGGGATATGTTTCTTTGGGCAGCAGTTCCCTACTTCCAGGATGGAGATAATATTATTTCACAGGGACATTGCTTGGGTGAGTTCATGAAAGACAGTAAGTGCCTTACTGCACTGTGCATGGTCCTGGGAGCTGTACAGATGTGTGAAGTCCTGTCTCTGATTCCCTAGGAGTAGCTGCGTACACTATATAGATATAATTATAGTCATATCAAATGAAAACACAATTAAGTTCCAGAATTGAAGCTGATTGGCATAACAAAGCTGAGATTTACTGCTTCCTTTACCAGGCCAGCACAGGTTCTAACACAAATCATGCCTCTTAGCCTTCAATTTGATAAACTTTCAGCTATTTTGACATGTAGAGCCAACTGCAGCCTACTCCATCCTGACAAAAAGAGCCTAACAAATGGATTTTCAGTCACCCACTGAACAGAGCTAGATGACAGATCTACATGAAATCCTTTTTGGAGGGAAGGCAGCCTTTTAACTTGATTGATGAAATTATATCTAAATCTGGTAGATTTGGGACTTCAAAGGCATTTTTGCCTACTTAGGGCATCCCAGATGAAGGGAGTATGCTATTTGTACCAAACTCCCATGCTCAAGTGGTTTGCAAATTGACCCCTTTGTAATAGGTTAAAGGTTCCGTGCTAGATAACGGTGGTTCATTTTGATTAATTATGTCAGGGAATTAATGTATGATTACTAACTTTTAGCAGACCCTGCTCTTTCTGACCTCGAGCTGCTTGTTTGTGTGGCTGGTTGTAATTTTCGACCAATGGGTTACGAGAGGTCACTGTGTGGTCAGCATATTTTAAACAAAGAAAAGGGAGGTGGGGAAGGGGGAGCAGAGAAACAGCAATCACAGATCAGAGTGGATGGACTACAGTTTACTGGCCTGACAGGGGAGATTTGTTAAGTGTTTTAACAGTAGATTTTTATACATTTACCATTTCCAATAAAATATTCTTCTGAAGAGCTAAGAGAGTGGCCTGGAAAGATGTTGGGAGGATAATTTAACAGTTGAATGTTAAGCCCATAAATTGCACTTCATACTGGTTTCAATAGCAGAGAACCTTGTTAAAAAATAAATTGGGTAGTGTTCTGTTTAGGACTTGGATTGGCTGAAAGCAAGGATGAAAGCTTCTTATTAAGCCAATGCTTGGGAAATGCTGCTTACAAATTTCTTAACCTATCACCAAATATTTAGCAAATGTTGATAAAACAAGGTTTCTTGGGCTTTTAGTTCCATTTCATATTTAAAACTCTTGGGTGGTATGTGAAGCCATCCAAGAATTTCTAAAGTCTTGAAAGGGCAATATGTGAGGTCCAATCCTCTAAAAACCTATGCACACTAGATTAATTGTATTTGTTATGTTCAATATCATAATCAATAGAATTGTTCATGCCAAAAGTGAAGACTATGCTTAGGTCATTACAGGACAATAGCTATCCTACAAAAATCAGACTACTGGTTAGGTGAAAGGAGTAGGAACTAGAAGTCCTAAATCCCTCCATCCTTGCACAACCTTGTTGTTTGATTCTGGTAGAGAACTTGAGACAGAGGCATCTAAGCACATACTTTTAAAGCAGCTAAGGTAGGAGCTGAATTTTAGAGATGTTACATATTTCCAAAGCCATTGGAACCAAGGACACTTATCACTTCTGAAAATAAAGTGGTATTTACTATTGGGTCTAAAAATACATCGACTTAAGTAACCAACTGCAAATGTACAAAACAAATTGCTATTATCTTTCCTGGGCCTCCCTCTTCCTTTAAAAAATGTGTCTAAAATATCTACCTTGTTTATAAGGACACTGAGAGGCTTAGTTCATTAATGTTTGTACAGTGCTTTATGGCCCTTAGATGAAAGGCACTACTGATGCTTAAAGAATGATTATTATTATAATACTTACTCTAAGAACAATAGGCACATTTGTTTTATTTTCCACTGAGCCCCTTCAAACTCCAGGGTGTCCAATTAAGCTGTAATCAGAATAAGGGCTAGGACTTTGCTGAAACTTTTCCAGCTTGCTTTAGAAACCCTATTTTTGCTTTACTTTTGGTCATACATTTTTGCCTACCCAATGAACATAGAACTTTTTTCTTTGCATTGGATCCCCTTAATTTGGTTGTTCCTTGCAAAAACATGCTCTTGACAAACTATCTGTTGCATTTGAAGTGTGAATGCTAAGACAGAGCTTTGCAAGAAGAGAAACGGGTGCTATCTGAACAAAAATATGTGGTGTTATTAGGGTCAGGAAGGGACACTTGAAGGTAAAATGATCTGAAATTAGCAGAGGGAGGGAAAGAATTGGAAGGGAGAAAGAGATAGGAAAAGAAAATGCATTGAATATGATGAGAAGACTGCATATGGAGACAGAGACGGTGACAGCAGTGGTGCCAAAGAAACAGAGAAGATAAAGGAAAGCAAAAAAGAAGTATTTGGAGTGTGTATATATATATACACACACGTATGTACACTTCTGTTATGGTTTGCTAAAATTGCCTGGCTCTTTTGAAAAGTCACCTCATACAGCAGGAAGATAAGCAAGGAGATTTAAGATTTGTTTAAGCAGCACTGGGGAAAGCAAATCTCAGATAGGACTGAAGGCTGAGCTCTTATAATCAGTTGGCACACTGCTGATCATTGCTGATTGCCCTGCAGCTTTTCTAGGCCAACCCACAATAAGCGTAATTTAAACAAGAGTCTTCTGCCACTTAGTGAAGGAAAGACTTGTGTCAGGCTGACAATTTCTTAGGCCAGCGTCCCACTCACAGAAGGAGCTAGGAACTGATATTTCAGGCAGAAGTAACCTACAGAGCATCCTGACCCCGCTCGGCGAGTGACAACCAGAAATTCAGTTTCCTAGTCCCTGCTTTGACTATTAGACACAATTGCCTCTTAAGCTCTTTATTTAATGGAAAGTCTGACGGCTGCTGTCAGAGCATGAATGTCAGTATTATTTACTTATTTAGTCATTTCACAGTAGTGTTAGGGATCTCATGCAGGTCATTGTACATGCATTTAATAAATGGCAATCCTGCCTCAAATGATTTACAATCAAAGCTGTTGATTCCGGAACGTACTTGCACATACATGCTCTTCAAGTAATCACAAAAGTACATGCTAACTTGCTTTACATCAGTTGAAAACTTCCTTAATGCTATCTCTTCAGAATTAGGGTCCAAGCTGAAAATGTAACAAGCTGTGGTAAAATGGAGTTGTAGGGGAAGAAAGTATTTTAGGATGTGCTAGCAGTGTTATGATGCTTTCATCTGGATTTTATAATCTGATTGTCTGTCTATCTATCTATTTCTAATAACTTTTAAACTTGATGGACAGTATCGACCACATTTGGCAGAAGGATATACAGTGCTAGAGTAAAAATAGGCTCACGGGCACAAGCGCAAAGTACATGGTTTAAATAATCCCCACAATGCTTCTAGCACTTGAGTTTGCATGGCATCTAGTGGGCTGGAGTTGTTCATTCTGAAAGTAGTGAGGTAAAACAACACAGACACAACTGTGTTTTTAGCCACATGAGAATCTACCCCACAGAAAACTCAAAAAAGTAGGTTTTAGAAGTTCCACTTCTCAGGGGACCACTGGCTTTTATTTTTCAAGCATAAGAGAGTGGATTTCTGAGCTCTTTGAAGACAAAGTGAATTTGCCATTGCTTCCAGTGGAGCTAGTACCATGGCCCGCTACACAGCCTGTAGGGACAGAAAATATTTGTTTCCTTGTTAGTATGGAAAATGAGAGCAAATTAGGAGCAACAGGCTTTGGGGCTGGTGAAGAGTGCATCAGGCATTGGTTGCTTTTTACATGTCTGTACATCAGAGACTTGCATTTTCATGCTTTTGTGCGTGCCCAGGTTTTGGGTGCTTGCACATGCTCTGATTAAAGAACAACTTTGAATAATGTTATTTAATTTAATGATCTTAATAAGCGCATGGTGGGGATGTCTTTACTGTATAGACACAAACAATGATACATGCTTCAACATGAAACACAATTAGGGTGTGCAGTGAAATAAAGGGGTGAGGGGGGAAGGGGACATTTTTTTTTTTTTTAAATGAGAACAGAGGTGACTTCCAACAAAACTTCAAAACCAGCTTGGCTAACAATGAACATAGCCCCATTCTTTTTAATCATCAACAAAATCTATCACACATGTTCTTTCAAGTAAAGTTTATTAGAAAGAAATTGCTACTAGAGAACCACATGTGAGCTCTGACTTGGCAAGGTCAGGCCAGGGCAATAAACCCTTGAACTTTACAAATATGCAAAGCTGACATAAATAACAAATTAAACCCAGCCAGGTGTAGAGCTGCAGCAAGCTGCTTGCCAGAAAGATTCAAACTCTGGCCAGCGTGACCTCTGTTAGCTTGTGTGGAAAGCGGGGGCTTATCTCCTCGGCTTGTTGTCCTTTAGGGTTCATACCTGTGGGTTCGGGTCACCTTCTTCTCCTCATTAGCTTAGAAAAATTATATCGCTTCATTAGAGGTGTTTGTTCAGCTTCTGAGTGTCCTCAGGCGCTTGGATGTGTTGCTGGGTGCGTACTGGTTTTGTCACGCTGCTGACTGCCCTGGGCACAAGCAGCGTTTCACCCTAGGTCTCTCGGCTCTTTGAAGGATCAGCCCAGGATCAATCAGCAAGGGGAAGGTGGAGATGGCTCTGTTGGAAGATTTGGTGAGACAGGATGGGGGAGAGAGGAGCAGGGTCTTTGCCTGCAGTACGGACTGACATACACCCCAAAGTCTGGAAATCAGTAAACATGAACATGCCCTGAGCTGGCTGTCAGATCCTGTGAGCTCTCCAAAAGCAGTGCTTGTGTAGCTCACAGAATTGCACATCACCCGAGTGCTATTTGGGATCGAGCTCCAAGAGGTGCCTTAGGAAAAGGAGCCAATCCTTCCACCAATTTTAGCCATATCTATTGCAAATTCTGTGTGTAATCAGGGCTTCGTTAGAGGTATAATTCTCACTGCAATCAATCACTGTATCATTCTAAGCCTCACTGCCAGATTTCCAGAGGCATTCAGCTGCAGATACACCATCTCAGTGGGATTTTCAAATGTCTCTTAAGCGCATTAAGCACCTAACTTCCACTGAATGCTCAAGGGGTTTTTAAAATCCCACTATGTGTCTCTCTACATCTTGCCCTTAAACAAGTGCTTAATTTTAAGTGCAGGTAGTTTCATTGATGTGTATAGTACTACTTGTGTGGTTAAAGTTAAACATGTGCTTAAATATGCTGTTAAACTATGGCTGTAATGGGTGGGGGAGGATTTCGATGCAAACATTAAGTGCATTAAATATAAACGTTTTACTGGAGCACCTTAATTTTTGGATACTGATTTGAGGCAGCAACAGTAAAAGAGAAATGTGTCTCTCTACTTGAATATTGAGGAAATTTGTTCTGAGAATCCCAAAAACAGAATAAGACAGCACATTGGGACATGGTGTTCTACACAATTCCTTTACAAGTGTAGCCAGACTTTACAATATCTTTGCCATGAGAATTGCTTTGACATTTTTTTTAAATGCAAAGCCAAACTTCTTAGAAAAACACTTACCCTGAGAGGCAATACTCTGTAGTGACTACTGAGCTGTCGTGTCATTTTGAGCAACACGTTTCACCTCTCTGTGCTTCTATTTTCCCTCCCACTGTCTTTACTATTTATATTATAAGAACTCTGGGGCAGGGACAGTCTCTGTGTTTGCATAGCTCTCTCTCTAATGGTGGTATCTCTCTGCTGGGACCACTCAGTGCTGTCGTTAGTAAAATCTAGCGACACTCTTGCACAGACTAGGGAAAAACCGTAGAACTAAGCGATGGAAAAAAAACCTCTTTCTTATTTATTTCAAGTTTTAGTTTTGTGCCTGAGTCACAGGTTAAGACTCTTCAACACGTGAGGTTTATGTATACTTGTTAAAGACATCTGTCCTGATAAATGGGTCGGATGCTTTTTATAGAGTTCTCCACTGGGTCCACTCCATCATAATGCAGCTTCAACACAGGCCTCCACAGAGCTTCAAGAGAAAAATCCAGGAAGGAGAAAGTGAAGGGAGATTGGGTGAGTTTACACTATGTGTTAAGTGGAAGAGCTGCAAAGAGGTTGGGAGACTTGTCATGACATGCAATTAAAGGCTCCTCTGGGAGTGTCTGTATAAACTCTACACATAGCAGAAAGAAAACAGACAGCTGACAGTTGTACTGTGAAGTCTTAGAAGAATATACAGTGTTCATTGCTGACACTCAAAGGCAATTTTGCCTAGTTTTGTAAAGTCTAAATGCTTTTATTTAGAACTAGGGACAATTCTTGTCAAAAAAAAAAAAAATAAAGCGCGTGATTTTCTGTTCTAGCTGTTACAAGTTATCTTCTTGCAACCTCTTTTGAACTGAACCTGACACACACTTTGTTTTAGTTATGTTTTCATTTGATGAAGGCCATTTCTAGTGGCCTTCCATTTTTATTTATTTATTTATTTATTTATACCTTCGGTAGTAATTTTGGCTACAGCGTGTGACACACATCCCATCTTCCCAGGTTCCTATTTGGAGCATATCCTGTGATTCCTCTGTATACATGTGTGTGTGTTTGTGACACGTCCAGAAGTGCAGATAAGAAGGGACAAGTTCAGCTGGACTTTGAGCCCCGGGGAGCAAAGGAATGGAAGGACCCAGTCCTTAAATACCTTGAGAACACTGCTGGTGGCTGAGGCTGCTGGTTGGGAAAGGCAGGATTAGAGGAAAACTCTGATCCGTTAGCTCCTTCAGCCCTTTTTCCTTCAGACTGTTGAGAAGCCTGAATGAGGATCCGAGTTGGCTTGAGGTTATGTAGATTTGCATACTTAAAGGTGACAGAGGTCCAAGCCTCTATCAATTGCATTCAAAGGAAAAGATCTAACATTTGATTCTTTTAGTGACCTAGGTGAGGTACCCAAGCAACAGGCTACGGGCTGTGTTGGTTAAAGCCCACATTTACCATGACACTTCAGTGGGTCAGCATTGCAAGGTGGCTTCTGTTTACTCGATGAAGATCTCCGTTCCGTGTCAGGGAGTCTGTTGTTTCTCTTAGCTCTGTAGTTACCAGAACAAAAGGGAGGAATTTGCTAGGTCAAAGAAGTAGAGAGAAAAATCATCCTTTCTTTGACTTGTTTTGTCATTCCATGTGCAGTTTGAAAAAAAAAAAAAAAAGAAGAAAAAAAAAGGAAGCAAGATGTAGAGAACTTGAGCATTTTACATTGTCAGAAACATTGCTATAGAATATACTGGCTATTTATTTTTAGGATGGTGTGACTTCACTATACAAAGACCTCCAATGTCCTATAGAAGGAACTCAAATAGATTATTTTTTTTTTTTTTTCTAGATATAGGGGAATAGAAAATGAGAAGAAAACAACTTGGAATCCACTAGAGAATGTAGAGTGCAAATTTAATTTATATGGGAAGAGTGGTGATGGGAAATATAGAAAACTCTAAGTTTTGATGGTTGGACCAGGCTCAGAGCCTAAAGGCATATATCACTGAAGAGTATTAAATATTTAAAAGAAGGTTTATTTAGAGTCCTCAAAACTGACAGGATCTTAAATAGAAGATCATATGGCAAGAAAGCTCAACATCATTCTTGTCAGGGTGAATTAACTATGGAGTATAGCCCTGTATAAATAAGCAGCCATGGAAATTCCCAGCTTCATTTAAAGTCTTGAAAAACAAAGTCAACTCCACTCTGAAGACAAACGAATAAGACCAGGGTGGGAAGACAGGGTAGTCTCAAGTTCTCTGAACAATTTTATCAGTACAAATTTCTCAGGTAACTCCTCAATTGCTTACTTTAGCAACAGAATAAAGAAGAATTGTATTTCAAAGGTCTATTATTTATTGCCCAGTACAACTGGCATTGGCTGAAACGAATGACATTTATAATGCATTTCATGATACAATTTTTCAGTTAAAGCTTTTCCTTTTAGGTGTTTCTTTGGGCTTCTGGGGAAGTGCTCCTCCTCAGGGGAGGAAGTTGCTATTATTATTGTACGGAGATTGAGCTGGGCTTTACCTGAGAGACTCATTGACAGCATTCATCTGTATCTTTCTCTTTTAATCCTTCTCACCACTGCATCCCCTTCTGCCTCAAAAAAAAACAAAAAAAACCCAAACCAAACCAAAACAAACAAACAAACAAAAAAAAAACACAGAAAACGTCTCCCTTTGCTTAGACTGTTGAAATGTGTGACAATCCAGAAACTAGTTTGGCCTAGTATATTATGATGAATATCAGTGTGTTGGTCATGCTCATGTAAAGGGCATGGGAATCCCTCACAGATATGGTAGACCCTTTAAATAAGCCTTAGACAAGAGCCACAGCCATGTTCTTGCTGCGCTACAGTGATGTGGGCCTCCTCTTGCCTTACGTGTACATCACAGCTTGTCTTGGGAAGGTTTTAAGGAAATTCGTTCTGCCAAAAAGTCTCCTTCCTAAGCTATTACGGAGAGCTGCCAACATGGTATTTGTACCACTGTGGAAGCCTTTCTCCAGAAGGTCAGTGGGGGAGTGTAATCAGTTTAGAACTGGATGTTGTAACTTACTTGAATGAAAGATTTTTCTAAAGGTGACATTAAGATGAAATATTTAAGATAAACCAGAAGATTTGACTGGAAATTCACAATGTCCCTCTGAAACAGTCCACACTGATTTACTGATCTTCCATTTTCAATTTATGAGCTGAGACCAGAGTATACCACTGGAGGATGAGAATAGAGTAGTCATATTAGAGCCAGCTCATATATCCTACAGACAGACTTTGGAAGAATTAGAAAGTATAATAAAGTGCTTGTCCCTTTAAGACACTACCTGGCTTCTTGCCAATTTACATCCTGGAGCATTAGATATTTTAAAAGCCCTTAAAACTGTCTCTGTCTTTCTCTCTCTTTTTTTTTTCTTTTTCTTTTTCTTTTTTTTTTTTTTCCCAACACTGTCTGAGGTTTTCACCTTTTAACAATGAAGAAACAATGGTCGAAGCATCCTTTGCTTTACAGCTTTCTCCCCCTACAGCTTACTGAGGGATGAATTCTGTTCCCTATCACATTATTTTAAATATGAGGTAACTCTTGAAGAAGGGAGAGAGAAAAATCCTGTTTAAAAAGCAATTTGTTTTTTGAGCGGTAACATTGGGATACACAAAGTCACCCAGGTACTTTCAAGAACAGAAATACTGTCAGGGCATTCCAGTGACTTTTGTCTCAATGTTTCAACTAACAGTCACCATACAGGGCAAAAAGCCAACTCTGCAATCACCATG